>NW_027635611.1:0-46300 GCF_903797595.1 Erithacus rubecula | reverse complement strand
TCTATTTTTTAGCAACTCCACTTCTTTTATTTTCTGAACTCTTTCCGTATTCCCGCTCGGAGCAGCTGAATCACGGCAGCAAAGACAATTCCTTCTTTTTGTGGGAGTTTGTTTTATTTTTGTCCTTCTTTTTGTGGGTGTTTTGTTTTTTTTATCCTTCATTTCTGTGGGAGTTTTTTTTTCCCCTCCTGCTTTTGATTTTTCTCAGTTCTCAGGGAAGTCTGGTCCTCAGTTTCATTCCCAGCCCTTGGGATCCCACTCCTCCCTCCCAAAGCCGACAGGAAGGGTGAGGACTGGGAAAATCTGATTTGGTTTTCCTTTTGTTTCATCACAAAACTGCAAAAAACCCCACGGACAAGACAAGAACATCCAGAAAATCCTTTGGATCTTGGCCAAATCAAATTCCTGGGGAAAATCAGGAGGATTTTAAAACTTCCCGAGCTTTCCGTCACCACCGAGCCCAGATTTCCTTTTCCAGGACTCTTCTTCGTCATCAAGCCTAAATTTCCTTTTCCAAGACTTTTTTCTTTGTCACTGAGGTGAAATGTCCTTTTCCACGTCTTTTTTCTTTGTCACTGAGCCAAAATTTCCTTTTTCAGGACTTTTTTCTTCATTATCAAGCCTATTTTTTTTTTTTTTTTTTTTTTTTTTTTTAGCACAATTTTCTTCACCACTGAGCTGAAATTTCCTTTTCCAGGATGATTTTTTTTTCCCCAGTTTTTCCACCACAGATCCTTGGTTGATCTGATTTCTCTGGTCCTGCTCTTTTTTGGAGAATTCATCTCCCTCCATCACCAGCACTCACCTAAATGTGTCCATTTTATCCCCAAATCTTAAAAAGTTGTTAAAATTCTGGAATATTATCACAGTTGGGAGCTCCAGGTGGGAATTTCCAATGGTATCAATAATGTAAATAATTATAGTAACAATATATTAATATTAATGATAAAGAATTTATTCTAATACTTATTTTAGTTATTTTAATAATTTAATTAATCAATATTAATAACATGTTGCAATGATAACAATGATAATTATTATTTTGATGATGAAAATTGTAACTATGATAATATAATATAGTAATATAGTAATATAATAATAATAATAATAATAATAATAATAATAATGACAATAATAGTGCAGGGGGTGGGACGAGCTCACCTTTAATATCCTTCCAATCCAAACCTTTCCATGATTTTAGGGCAAGAAATCTTTAATTAATCATTTTCTTTTCCTGATATTTATTCTCACACTCTCCTGTGATGGGAAAATGATTTTTTAAACTTCGCAGCAGCTTTTGGAGCAGAGTCAGGATTCAGCTCCCACTTTTCCTCTGCTGATTATTCAATTTATTTTGATGTTCCAGTGGAAATCTGAGATTTCCTGGCTGATAAAAACGCACATGGAAATCCAGAATCCAGGTGTTTGATTTCCCTGCAGCTGCCCTCATTAAAAAGTGCTGCTGCCTTAATTAGCAGGGTGTAATAAATAAAATAAAACACAATTTCCACTGCCACAGGATTTATTAAACAAACAGAGGAGAGAGCAGAGCTCTGATTCTCAAAAATCCAACATTTTTATCCAGCCCAATAAAGACTCAGACAGCAAAACTCGTCAAATTTGACTTTTTATTTCATTGCAGAAGAAAATCCAACGTAGGCCTCATTAGGTTATGCATCTTTAATTATAAAAATAAGCAAAGAAAATAACTTGCCTCTCTCTCCTCGCTATGATATGTTTCAAATAACCTTTATATGAACACATGGAGCTTTACAAATGTCATGGAAACAATAAATAAAGACATATACCAGATATGCTCACTGTTTATTCCAGTACTCAGCAAAAAAAAAAAAAAAAAAAAAAACAACCCCAAAAACCCCCCCAAACTCTCTCCCTTTTCCCTTTTCTAGGTCTCTTTAAATTATAAATACAAATAATGCAAATTTATAATGGCACAAAAAACGTCTAAAGTGCAAAACAAATCACGAGACTCATGCAAACCCTCCCCGCCCCCCCAGAGAAAATCCTTTAGTGAGATTAAAAAAATAAAGCAGAGGTGAAATTGCTGGACTCCAACTTGGGGATCATCCCCCATCCCCAGGGGTCTCTCACACCTAAATCCAAATTTTTTCCATCATTCCCAAAGGATGGGAAGAGCCTCTAAATTAAAAAATCTGCTTTTCTGAGCAGGGAGAGCTGGGAGATCCCAAATTCCTCCCTGCTCCAGCACAGGGACAAAAACGGCCTCAAAGCAGCTCAAAAATTGGGAATTTTGGTTTTTTGGGATGTGGGGAATTCCCAGGGAATGATTCCTGGCAAACCCCACCAGGGGGAATCATCTTCCCACTTCCATTTTCAGGAGATAAAGTGGAAATTGCTGCTGGAAAGGGAAATTTCATTATGAAACCCAGAATAAAAAATGGGATTGGGATGTCCCAAACTCCTCCCCAACCTCAAATCTGCTTTAGGCAGAGAAATGGGTGGGTGGAGGAAAATCCTGAGGACTTTTTCCATGAGGAAAATCCTGCCCAGGTGTCCTTGTCACTTGTTGTGACCCAAAATGTCCCTTTTTGTGACCCAAAAATGTCCCTTTTTGTGACCCATTCCCAAAGAACAGCACAAACCCCAGTGGAATTCCCAGGGATGCACCCCTGGGATCAATTCCTTAATATGATCCTAATTTTTAGGGTCAGAATATTCCAGAAGATTTGGGTTTTCTTTGTGTCATCCTGCCTGATTCAGGAAGGAGCAATTTGCATCTTCCTTGTCCTGGATGGTTCCATTTGGAGAATTCCCCCCACCCCCCCCAAAAAAAAATCACAAATTTTGACCCTTCACTGATGTCAGCAACATTTTTTTTTGTTTTGCTGCTTCCCATTCTCTGCCAGCACTTTTGGGCTACATTTCGTGAAGACAGCAACATCTGGTTTTGATATTTTAGCAGCAAGTTCTGGTTTAAAGGCTTTGTGGTTTTCCAAACAACACAAAAAAAATTAAATTAAAAATTCTATTGCTTCAGGTTTCCACAAGGAGCAGAGATCCTTTATCTGAGGCAGAGTCTCTGCAGAGAGCCCAAGGGATGGATTTGGGTGGATCCAAAGGGAATTTTTGGGGATCACCAGAGCCTGGCTGTGGTGGGGAGTGGGTTTGGGGTCTCCCAGCTCTGCTCCTCTTCCCAGAGCCTGCTGAGGAGGAGGAGGAGGAGGAGGATGGATGGAGGAAAAGCAGCTCCCAGAGCTCATCCCACCTGCTCAGCTTTCCTGCTGGAGCTTGAGGGAATGAAGGATTCCATGGTGGATTCCATGGTGGATTCCATGGGTGGATTCCATGGGTGGATTCCATGGGTGGATTCCATGGGTGGATTCCGTGCTGGATTCCATGGTGGATTCCATGGGTGGGTTCCATGGTGGATTCCATGGGTGGATTCCGTGATGGATTCCATGGGTGGATTCCATGGGTGGATTCCATGATGGATCCCATGGGTGGATCCCATGGGTGGATTCCACTGGTGGATTCCATAGATGGATTCCATGGTGGATTCCGTGAGTGGGTTCCACTGGTGGATTCCATAGGTGGATTCCATGGTGGATCCCATGGGTGGATCCCATGGGTGGATTCCACGGGTGGATCCCATGGGTGGATCCCATGGGTGGATTCCACGGGTGGATCCCATGGGTGGATTCCACCGGTGGATCCCATGGGTGGATTCCACCAGTGGATTCCACTGGTGGATTCCTGCCTACCCCCAGAAATCCTCACGGGAGTTTTGCCCTGTGAGATCCCCCAAAGGATCTGATCAATCCAAAATTCCCAGCCTTGGGTCTAAGTGCATCTCCTGGCCAGCCTAAATTTGGGTTTTTTATGGATTTTCCCCCCAATTTTAGCTCTGAAAGGCTGTTCCTGACCCTGCAATTCACATCCTAAATCTTTCCCCTCTTCCTCTCTAAAAAGGCCACAGAGTGGAACGTGAGTTCTTGACTAGGACACAGGTACTGCTTCCAGGAAAAATAAAACAATAACAAAGAGCTGACTTACAAAACTTAGTTTAGGCAATAAAATTACTCTGCTCTGCTCCTTTGAAGCAGAATCTGGTGGAGTTTCTGTACAGTACAGACAGATTTTAGCACTATTTATACCACAGTTAGAGCAAGGCCTTTAATACTCTAATCTTAAGACAGGCTTTGTTTCTGTTAGGCTTGGTTTAAAGCTTCAGGCAGTTAAATACAGTACAGAGAAGTGAGCTTGGAAATACAACACAGGGTGATGGGACATCCTGACCAACTCCAGCCACAGCCTGGCACCTCCTGCCATGGCAGAACACGTCCTTCTCCTCTTTTGGGCTTTTTGGGGTGGTTTGAACTGGTTTTGCACCCTGGTGCCAGGTCCTGGTGGCTAAAACCACCCAGTGAGTGTGGTAAAGCCTGGCTTAAATGTGTTCCCAGCTCTCTGCTGGAAGGGTTGGGACTGAGGGTGACAATACAGGACCAGGAATGTGACATCCATGCTCGTCCATGGCCAGCACAGATTCATGACATGAATCCCACGGGTATTTTTGGGATGTGCAAGAGTTTTTAGTGCATCTTTTATCACCTGCAGGAGAGGATCTGCAGCTGCTGAATATCCAGGCCTGGCTGGTGCCAGCACAACAGTTTGGGACAACATTCAACCTCCAAACATTTGGTGTTGAAGGTCTGACCACTGCAGGGATCTACTTAAAATGAAGAATTTTGGGGATAACAGATTTTTTTTTTTTTTTTTTTGGTGGGGAAGAGACAGCCATGGCCAGCACAGATTAATGAATGAATCTGTCCATGGCCAGCACAGATTCATGACATGAATCCCACGGGTATTTTTGGGATGTGCAAGAGTTTTTAGTGCATCTTTCATCACCTGCAGCTGCTGAATCTCCAGGTCTGGGTGGTCCCAACACAACAGATTGGGACAAAACTCAACATCCAAACATTTGGTGTTGAAGGCCTGACACTGCAGGGATCTACTAAAAATTAAGATTTTGGGGATAACAGATGTGTTTTTTTGGTGGGGAAGAGACAGAGCCATGGCCAGCACAGATCCATGACATGAATCCCACGGGTATTTTTGGGATGTGCAAGAGTTTTTAGTGCATCTTTCATCACCTGCAGGAGAGGATCTGCAGCTGCTGAATCTCCAGCTCTGGGTGGTCCCAACACAACGGTTTGGGACAAAACTCAACCTCCAAACATCAGGAATTTGATGCCTGAAGGCCTGACCACTGCAGGGATCTACTTAAAGATTTTTTGGGGATAACAGATTTTTTTTTGATGGGGAAGAGAAGAGACAGAACCGCTTGGCTGGCGGAAAACACCGAAACCACCGAAAACACGAAGGAAACGAAACGAGCCCTAAGGAACCAAACCCATCTCCTGGGAGGGGGGGTTAAAATACCTACAAGTCCACTGGCTTTGGGTGCAGCACTCTCCTGGAGCTCAGCTTTGCTGTGCCCCAGCTCAGGCTCGCTCAGCTGAGCCGCGCTTGCCGTGCGCGGGCGCCGAGCCCTCGCCCCGCAGGTTCCTGAGCAGCAGCTTCAGCTTCTGTGGCTCTGAGAGCCTCCTGCGCAGGAATTCGGCCCTGGGGTGGCCCTGGGCACAGTGGTCACTCTGCAGCAGGTGGAACAGGCTGGCCATGTTGGGTCCCAGCTTCTCCATCAGGCTCTCCTTGATGGTGCTCACCGTGTCCTCGTCGCACTCCAGCAGGCTGCGCACCAGCTTGTTGTAGTACCTGGGGCACAGGGAGCTGGTTAGGCAGGTGGAAAAACTCTGAGAAGCACATTTTAAACTTGCCCACAGAGCGTTTTTTTTTTGTGGCACGAGGAGGTGTTAGTCTGACCCACCACCCAGCCAGAATTGGGATTTTTAACTCATTCAGAGAGTGGTTTTTGCAATATCTATGGCACAGGGAGCTGGTTAGGCAGGTGGAAAAACTCTGAGAATCACATTTTAAACTTGCCCACAGAGTGGTTTTTTGTGGCACAGGGAGTTGACTCAGCATCCAGCAAGAATTGGGATTTTTAACTCATTCAGAGAGTGGTTTTTGTAATACCTGTGGCACAGGGACCTGGTCAACCCACAGTGTCCCCCAACCAGGTGAAAAGACTGTGAGAATTGGGATTTTTAACTTGCCCAGAGAGTGTTTGTTGTAATACCTGTGGCACAGAGACCCTGTTAGTCTGAGTCACCACCCAGCCAGAACTGGGATTTTTAATTCATCCAGAGAGTGGTTTTTGTAATATCTATGTCATAGGGACCTGGTCAACCCACAGTGTCCCCCAGCCAGGTGACAAAACTGTGAGAATCAGATTTTTAACTCATCCAGAACATGTTTGGAATTGATTTCTGACTGTGTTGTCACAGAATTTTAAATTTTTTTTAAGGGAAAAACCTCCCAAGGTCAAGTCCAACCTTGTTGTCACTGCACCCAAACACCCTGGGCATGGCAGGGCAGTGCCCCTGGCACAGGGGAGGAATTGCCAAAATTCTGATTTAACTGCCCCAAACCAGCTGTGGGAGGTGAGCACAGAGGGTTTGGAGTGATCCTGGTGGATCAGGAAGGTAAAAAAACGAGGAGCTGAGAGAAATGGGTTAAAGGGTGGGAGTTACTCTGCTAAACACCCGAGTTCCTGGAGCTTTGGGAAGGAAAATGATTGTTGTTGGCAACAACAGATCCTGCCGGGATCACAGCCTGGCCTGGCCCCTGCTCGGGGGCAGGGCTGGGACTGATCCACCCTGTGGCACCATTCCCTCCTGTCCCTGGTGTCCCTCCTGTCCCTGGTGTCCCTCCTGCCCATTCCCTTCTGTCCCTGGTGTCCCTCCTGCTCATTCCCTCCTGTCCCTTTTGTCCCTGGTGTCCTTCTTGTCCCTCATGTCCATTCCCTCCTGTCCCTGGTGTCCCTTTTGTCCCTAGTGTCCCTCCTGTCCCTCTGTCCATTTCCCTCTTGTCCCTCCTGTCCTTGTCCCCCTTGTCCCTCTTGTTCCTCTCATCCCTTTCCCTGCACAGCCTTTACAAGGACCAGAAAGGGGCCAACCAGTTCAGTCCAATCCTGGCAGATTCCCTTGGGGCAGATCTTTAGGACACACAATCCATGGCTACTTCCATTCCCTTTGTCCCTCCTGTCCTTTTTTCCCTCCTGTCCTTTTTTTTCCCTCCTGTCCCTCTTGTCCCTTTCCCTGCACAGCCTCTACAAGGACCAGAAGAGGGAAAATCCCTCAGTCCAAGCCTGGCAGATCCCTGGATTCCCTCAGGACACACAATCCATCTTCACCTCCCTGCACAAAACCCCAAATGAGCCTTTCCCTGCCTCCTCTCCAGCTGCACCTTCCCCTGGACAGCCCTGGGCACAAATTCCTTGTCCAAGGAGCAGCCAGGAAAGCAGTGCTGGTCTGAATTCCCAGCCCTGCAGAGAATTCCTCCAAGGAATTCTCCTCCACAGCCCCAGGAGCACAGGACAGCACCTGGCACCCCCCCTGCCCCAGGGAACATCTTCCCAGGGAGACAAAATTGGGAAAAAGGGCAGCAGTCCCACATCTGCTGGCATTTCTGCCTGAAAGGACCTCAGGGAACTTATTTTAAGCACTTTAAGGTCACGGTGACATTTTTCCACCGGAGCAGAGAGGAGAACAACCTGCAGGTGGAGGAGGGGAAGGAAGAGGGAAATGAGAGTTCCCATTCCAAGTCCTTTCCCAACTCTCAGCCCTTGGAGCAGCCAGGGCAGGTCAGCTGAGGTCAAAGTCGGAGCTGCACTAAAGGACCGAGCTTCGGCTCGGCTCAGCAGGGCTGGGAGTGAGGTTTAAAGTGGAGTTCAGCAAAGCTGAGCTGGTTTAAACCAGGCTTAAACCAGGGCTGGACAATGAGCCCAGCCAGCCCCGCAGCTTCCACACCGGGACGCTTCTGCAGAGCCCGTCAGAGCTGAGCTGCTCCTCCCCGAGATGAAATCGCAGGAAGATGAAATGACCTTTAACTACTTCCCCTGGGCGGCCAGGCCAAGTGGCACATTCTGATCCTGCCGGGCTGGGAAAGCAGGATGCTCCGGGAGCCCTCGGAGCTGGGAAATCCTGCTGCCTTTGTTCCTCTGCGTGTCACAATATCCTCTGCCTGGGGCTGGGGAGGAGCTGCCTCCTCCTCCTCCTCGGGACAGACTCCAGGATGCTCTCAGAGGAGCATCCCAGCCCTGCCCAGTGTCCCCAAATCCCCCTCCAAGGGCTGCTGAAATTCAGGATTCATCACTTTAACCTGGGCTCCTCTCCCACAAAACCTCTTCCAAATTCACCTGGGGGAAAGACACCCAAGTTTCATTTTTATTCCCCCCAGTATAATTTTGCCTTCTCAATTTTGCCTTCTCAATTTTACCTTTTTTTTTTTTTCTGGATAGACAACAAAAAAAATTCTCCATCTGCAGCAGAATTTTCTGCAATAGGAGATGGATTTCAATGATCTTTGTGGGTCCCTTCCAGCTCTGGTTATTCTGGGATTCTCTGAATAAATTTTTTGCTGGTTGATGTAATATAAAAAGTATTTATCACCTGTGCACCTGTCCTGGGATGGGTTTAGGATTCTCCTGGATCCAGCCACAGCCACCCCAGAGGAGTAGACAGGCCCCACAACCCAGAGCTCTGCCTGCACTCCAATCCCAGAATTATTTACTCCAAGGGCTCCAAAAAGGTCCCTTTTATCCCTTTTATCCCAATCACAAGACTCAGCACTGATTGTTCCAGGATTTGGAGGAAGAAATCCCTGTCCCTGCAGCGTGACTGCAGCAGCTCCCTGTGTCCCCTGTCCTTGGAGAGGGGACAGGGCAGTGCTGTGCCAGGCAGCAGGGTGACATCCCTGTCCCTGCAGGAACAGGACACAGCCCCAAACCAGAGCAGGGAGAGCCCCAGGCTGTCCCCAAAATGAGGAACACCAGGTCAAAAAATGGAAATAAATGCATTTTCCCAGGAAGGCAAATAAATGTATTTTCCCAAAATGAAAAACAAGAGTGTTCCCCCCCAAAATTACATTATACATTATTTGGGAATACAAACACAAAACACATTATTTGGGAAATAAATATTTCCCAAAAAGAGAAGGGACAATGGTTCTAAAGCTGCACAGGATTTGAAGAGGCAAATCTTCACTGGGCTGAGCTGTTTGAGGACCTGCAAGCACTGAACCACCTCAGCCCCTCTCACTCCTGCCTCTGCAATTCCCATTCCTGATATTCCATGGAATTTTCCATCCCAATATTCCAAGGAAATTCCCATCCTGATATTCCAAGGAATTTCCCATTCTAATATTAGAAGGATTTTCCCATTCCCATATCCCCTGTATCAGTTGGAGAACTGGTTTGGGAGACCCCTCTCATTCCTGCCTCTGCAATTTCTATTTCCAGTATTCCAAGGAATTTCCCATTTCCGACATTCCAAGGAATTTCCCACCCCAACATTCTCAGGAATTTCCCGTCCCACACCCCGTACCAGTTGGAGAACTGGTTTCTCATTCCTGCCTCTGCAACTCCCATTCCCAATATTCCATGGTAATTCCCATCCCAATATTCCATGGAATTTCCCATTTCTGACATTCCCAGCAATTCCCCCCTCGTCATTCCCGGCAATTCCCGCCCATACCATTTGGATAACTGATTTGGGAGCTGCCCCTCTCACTCCTGGCTCTGCAATTCCAATTTCCGATATTCCAAGGAATTTCCCACCCCGCCATTCCCGGGAATTTCCCATTTCCGATATTCCCATCAATTCCCTGCCCTGGCATTCCCAGGAATTTCCCATCCCGCCCTTCCTGGGAATTCCCCGCCCGCCATTCCCGGGGATTCCCCGCCATTCCCGGGGATTCCCTGCCTGTACCGGTTAGAGAACTGCTTTGGGAGCTGCCCCTCTCACTCCTGCCTCAGCCATTCCCATTTTCGATATTCCCAGCAATTCCCATCCCGCCATTCCCGGGAATTCCCATCCCGCCATTCCCGGCGATTCCCCTCCCGCCATTCCCGGGAATTCCCATCCCACCATTCCTGGCGATTCCCCACCATTCCCGGCGATTCCCCGCCCGCCATTCCCGGCAATTCCCCACCCGCCATTCCCGGCGATTCCCCACCCGCCATTCCCGGTGATTCCCCGCCATTCCCGGCAATTCCCATCCCACCATTCCCGGCGATTCCCCGCCATTCCCGGGAATTCCCCTCCCACCATTCCCGGCGATTCCCCGCCATTCCCGGCGATTCCCATCCCACCATTCCCGGCGATTCCCCGCCATTCCCGGCGATTCCCCGCCCGCCATTCCCGGGAATTCCCATCCCGCCATTCCCGGCGATTCCCCACCCGCCATTCCCGGGGATTCCCCGCCATTCCCGGCGATTCCCCTCCCGCCATTCCCGGCGATTCCCCGCCCGCCATTCCCGGGAATTCCCGGCGATTCCCGCCCGTACCGGTTGGAGAAGTGCTGCGGCAGCTGCACCACCTCGGTGATGGCCTCGGGGTTGCGGCGGGCGATGCCGCACATGCCCAGCTTGCTGTAACACTCCTCCTGCACCTCGGAGATCATCCTCTGGAACGTGGAGCACCTGCGGATGGCCAGGAACACCTTGGCCGTCACCCCGTTGGCGATGCACTTCAGGCTCTCCTTCACAAACGCTTTTCCCTGCCCAGGGGAGCAAAAGAAATTTCGGCTCTGTTGGAACCTGGAGCAGCAGCAGTGGGAGTTTTGCACGGTTTTTGTCTCGGGCTTTTGTGCCTTCAGTGGGAGGGAGGATTAAAAAATGCATGAAGGATGTGAATTTTCTCATTTTTGGGTTTGGTTGTTCATTAAGTTTTATCAAAAAGTACAAAGAGCAAGCTGCTAGAAGAGAGGAAAATAGAGGCAGATCCAACTGCTGCAAGGTCTCTTAATGCAAAATAGAGATTAACACCTGTATTATTTATGCTTTTAACCCAATAACTACATTTCCACAACCCTCCGTGTGGCACTGATTGTCCAACCAGAAACTAAACCTGAAACCATGAAGAAGAAGGAAGATGAGCACCAAAATTCTCCATCTTGTCCCACACCTATCCCTATATTATAAAAATCTCAAATTTAAAACTCATCACCATGTGAAATCACACATTTTTATTTAACCACACACCCATGATTTTAACTCCATCACTCAAATTTTGGAAGTTTTCTCCAAGGCCTCAGGTCAAAAGCAGTGATCTCCTGGGGACCAGTGCCAAAAAAAGATCAAAAATCCCAGATTTCTGGGATCCAACAGGAACTCTGGAGCCTGGGAGTTCTGAACTTCCTTGGAGTTTAAATCATGGGTGTGTAGTTTGAATAGAAGTGTGTGATGTCACATGGTGAAAAATTTGGAATTTGGGGTTTTAGAATATAAAAATAGATATGGGACAAGATGTAAGTTTTGGGGAATTGGCTTCTTCTTCCTTCTTGTTCCTTCTCCTTGGTTTTAGGTGGTGTTTTCTTGGTTGGATAGAAAGTTCTGCACTAACAAGTGTTTGGTCATTGGGTCAAAAGTATAAATAATATAGATGTTAATTTTTAATTGGACAGTGAGGCCCTAAAAGACAATGAGCAAGATCCAGCTCCATTTTTCCACTTTTAGCTTGTTAGCTGGCAGTGCTTTAGCACTCACTGCAACTTAGACAAGAATTAATAAACAACCGAGTCAGAACACAAAAATCCATCTCTGATGCCTTCAATCCCAGCTCTGACTGAAGAGGAAAATAGAAGATAAACACTAATACAGAATTCCAGGGAATCCAAAAAAAGGGGAAGTGTTGTGGGTACTCCAGCAGGCCTGGCTATGCTAATTACCCTCCTGCAATTACAGATCTGCCAGGCACAAATGAATTCTCCCAATTCTTGCACAGTTGTCACTCTCAGCAGTTGGGATGCTCTGAACTCCCATTCCCAAAAGATTGAGCCAGTGGGAATCTTTGGCCTGGAGCAGAGATGGAGCATCTCTGCCCCACAGATGGATTTAACATCAATTTAATGCCAAGCAGTTTCACACTTCTGGTTCACACCTCTGGAGCCTTTATGGCTTTTAAATCAGTCCTTGGGAGCAGGAGCACAGGGAACAAGGTGCTGTGTGAATTTTGGGAGGAGAACACAAAGGAAAAGTGATTTTGACAGAGCACAGCCCTCCGATTTTATCCCATTTACTCTCCCTCCCTGTTCCCAAACCCAAACACTCGCAAGCCAAAGCCCAGCCCTGTGCCAGGTCACACAGGCAGGAGATTTATTTTGTTCGAAGAACATTTCTATTTCTTCCTGGAGAGGAAACTTTGCTCTCCGCCCCACGGAACCCTCCGTGCCAAGTCCTCACACGGAGCAGGAAAAAAGAGCCCTGGAGGATGAGCTTGGAGCCAAAAACGGGGGCTGAGAGGAGCAGGAAGGGCTGCAGGGAGGGGAGGGTTAATCCTGCCCAAAGCACGGCTTAAATTAAACCAGGCGTTGAGCGGAGCTTTTAGCACGTGCTTGTCGGGGGCATGAAAAGGCGGCTCCCGTTTATTCTCTATTTTCGGCCGGGTTTTATTCATTCTCGGCCGGGTTTTATTCATTCTCGGCCGGGTTTGATCCCCGGCCGGGTTTTATTCCCGTCCCCTCGGTGCCCGGGCTGTACCTGAGTGTCGAATTTAGCAGCGCTGTAGAGGAAGGATTTGCAGATGTCGTACATCCCGTCCGTGTCGCACGTGGAGTTCTCCAGGCAGGCGAAGGCTCCGCAGCCCACCTGGAGAGCGCTGTTCAGGCAGCGAACCACCTCGGCTGTGGAGAGAGGCAGGGAGTGTCAGCACAGCAGGGAAAAACCCATCCTGAACTGCAGCTAAATCCCATCCCGAACTGCAGCTAAACCCATCCCGAACTGCAGCTAAACCCATCCCGAACTGCAGCAAAACCCATCCAACCCACAGACAAAACTCATCCCGAACTGCAGCTAAACCCATCCCGAACTGCAGCTAAATCCCATCCCAAACTGCAGCAAAACCCATCTCGAACTGCAGCTAAACCCATCCCGAACTGCAGCTAAACCCATCCCGAACTGCAGCTAAATTCAAACCCAAACTGCAGCTAAATCCATCCCGAACTGCAGCTAAATTCAAACCCAAACTGCAGCTAAACCCATCCTGAACTGCAGCTAAACCCATCCCAACCCACAGCCAAAACCCATCCCGAACTGCAGCTAAATTCAAACCCAAACTGCAGCTAAATCCTTCCCAAAGTGCAGCTAAATCCCATCCCAACCTGCAGCCAAATCCCATCCCAACCCACAGCCAAATCCATCCCAAACTGAAGCTAAATCCCATCCCAACCTGCAGCTAAATCCATCCCAAACTGCAGAAAAATCCATCCCAACCTGCAGCTAAATCCATCCCAAACTGCAGAAAAATCCATCCCAACCTGCAGCTAAATCCATCCCAAACTGAAGCTAAATCCCATCCCAACCTGCAGCTAAATCCATCCCAAACTGCAGAAAAATCCATCCCAACCTGCAGCTAAATCCATCCCAAACTGCAGCTAAATCCATCCCAAACTGCAGCTAAATCCCATCCCAACCTGCAGCTAAATCCCATCCCAAACTGGAGCCAAATCCATCCCAACCTGCAGCTAAATCCATCCCAAACTGCAGCCAAATCCATCCCAACCTGCAGCTAAATCCATCCCAAACTGCAGCCAAATCCATCCCAGCTCACAGCCAAATCTGATCCCAACCTGCTGCCAAATCTGCTCTCAATCCACAGCCAAATCTGATCCTAACCCACAGCTAAATCCATTCCCAACCTGCTGCCAAATCCAATCCCAAACTGCAGCCAAATCAGATCCTAACCTGCAGCCAAATCCAATCCCAAACTGCAGCTAAATCCAATCCCAAACTGCAGCCAAATCCATCCCAAACTGCAGCTAAATCCAATCCCAACCCACAGCCAAATCTGATCCTAACCCACAGCTAAATCCAATCCCAACCCACAGCCAAATCCATCCCAACCCACAGCTAAATCCAATCCCAGCCCACAGCCAAATCCTGCTCTGGCACTGGGCGAGGCAGGCGTGGCTCAAACCCTCTTTGATGCTCCAAAACCTGCCATGGAACCAGGCAGGGAGAGCTCTGCCTGAAAAGAAACTCCAGAGAGACCTCAGAGCCCCTTCCTGTGCTGAAAACTGGATTATGGAAAAGCAGGAGAGAGGCTTTTTATACACACAGAGATAGAAGAGCTGGGAATGGTTTTAGGCTGAAAGAGGAGAGATTTAGGTCAGATTTTAGGGAGAAATTCCTTTCTTGGAGGGCAGTGAGACCCTGGCACAGAGAGGTTGTGGGTTCCTCCTCCCTGGAAGTGCCCAAGGCCAGGTTGGAGCACTCTGGGATAATGGAAGGGGATGAGATGGGCTCTGAAGTCCCTTCCAACCCAAACCATTCCAGGATTCTATAATTCCATGATTCTATAATTCCATGATTCTATAATTCCATGATTCTATAATTCCAGGATTCTATAATCCTATCACTCTATAATTCTATCATTCTATAATTCCATGATTCTGTAATTCTATAATTCTACAATTCCAGGATTCTACAATTCCAGAATTCTCTGATTCCATGATTCTACAATCCTATTATTCTACAATTCAATGATTCCACAATTCCAGAATTCCCCGAAGACACAACCAACACCCCAAGGAACAGAAATTCCAGCCACCAAACCCCTCGAGGGTCACACAGGAATTAGAGAGGCAGCACCTCACAGTCCTTGCTTAGATGGAGACCCAAATGTCCACCCCACCCCAATCCTCACTCCAGGCATTTCCACCTTTATCCCAACTCCCTCTAAAGAAAAAAATTGAAAGCTCCGAGGTCTCTTCCTTGTTTTTTGTCCAGCCTGGCAGCACCTGGCTCACAAAACCACTCCGAAAATGAGATTGAAATGCCAACAAGTTGGCAGGAAATCGCGCTTATTGGGAGGTATTTGTGCTTTTCCGAAACGCCTGAATTGCCTAAAAAGAAGATTTCAGCTCAGCACTCACAAGGACTCGATCCACAAGCTCAGTGCTAAAACTGCCCTGGGAGTTTGCAGGCATAGCTAAAAAAAAAATATCTTTTTTTTTTTTTTTTTTTTTTTCTGAAATTTGGGCAGAGAAATGTCAGGTAATGGAGCTGGAGGGATAAAGCGAAGCCCGGAGGCAGCGGTGAGTCTGAGCACGAGGGAATCCGTGTCATCAGAGCACATCCAGGGCATTTTAACAATGAATCAGCACAATTGCCACATGATTGCCCTGAAATTAGCCGGGATTAACCTTCCTGGCTGAGCCGAACATCTGTCCCCTCCCGAGCCCGGGCAAGGCACGTTCATCGCTCCTGCAGCTCAGGTTTCCAGACATTCCTGGGCAAGAAATGCGAGCCCAGGGTCTCCCATCCAGCCCCGAGGTGTGGGAAAAGTGAGGTTTTACTGGGACGGAACACACCTTATTCGATCTAACTTGTGCGCTAAAGAGGATTCTTTACAACTGGGGATTTTCCCACGGAAAAAAAATATAATAAAAAATGGAGAAATAATATTAAAAAAAAAAATCCCTCAATTAACCCCTGGTGGCTCCGCGCTCTTGCTGACGTGCCTGAAGGGAGGAATATTTGGTAATTCATCCCCTCCCCGGTTCATAACCTCCCGCAGCACGAGCCAGCCCCATAATTAGCTTTCCACAGGTTCCAATTAGAACTTCGCTGGCAGCAGACTCCGGGTGCGCCGGGCTTGGATTGTTTTAGGCGCGGTGCGAGAGGGAGACCCCACGTTTCTATAGCGACCAAACACAAAAGCAAAAAATCGAGCGAACACCCCCCTCTCCAACACTGCAGAGCCTTGCGGAGCTAAAATAAATCAGCTGCTAATGAGCTCCGAATTGGAGCTCCAATATCCTCGCGGTACAGTAGAAGGCAGATTTTTAATTCCCATTGTTCCAGACAATGTCTCCAAGTTATCTGAGCAGCAAAGTCCAGACATCCAGCAATTTTTTTTTTTTTTCCTTTTCTCCATTGTGAACGCAAGTTTGTTAAATGTCACCGATGTATTTTTACAGTGGCAGCCGAGCGATAGCCATCGGTTTGTGACAATCTCAGCGAGCAGGGGACAGTTTCTAGGTTACTGCAATTCTTCAAAGTGGCGGCTCTGGCTGCCCCTCTTTGAACAGACAGATGTTCACAGAACAATGGGGCAGTCCCAGCGCCGCCGATTTCATCAACTTCCTAAAAAGCAAGGGGTTTAACACCGGGGAGAGGGATACATGCAAGCAGGAAAATAATAAAAATAATGATCAAAAAAAGTGCACGGAACTCATTGAGGAGCTGGGGGAGGAGGGGAGAGCCTGGATCGCATCCTCGCTCCGACAGGAGGTTCCTGCTCCAGCTCTGCACCAACCCTGAAAGGAACATTTGTGCTGCCTGCCGGGAAGTTTAGAAGGAGAAAAAAAAAAAAAAAAAAAAAAAAAAAGGAAAAAGAAGAAAAACCAGCAGCAGAGAAATCTGAGACAGTTTAAGGCATGGGGCTCCGAGCCCTGCTCGCCGGCGTTACCTGAGTTCTGCGCTGCCACCCGCGCTTTCCTGGGGCTCACAGAGTCATTCTGCTCAGCTTCGTAGGATGCGGATGCACTGATCAGCAGCAGCAGGAGAAAACCAGACTTTAGGAGCATTCTCTGACAAGTTTCCGCTAAGTGTGGGGTTGGGTTATTTTTTTTTTTTTTTTCTTTTTTTGGGTGTCTTGTTTTTTTTTTTTTTTTTTCTTTTTTTTTTTTTTTGGGATGTGTGCGCCTCTCCTCTCCGGGTTCGAGCGAAGATGTGGAGCTGGATACGCGCTGGCAGGAGGGAGGGATGGAAGGAAGGGAGAAGGAAGGAAGGAAGGAAGGAGGGAGGGAGGAGGATCCTGGCGAGCGCGGGGATGAGCGCGGGGATGTGCGGAGGATCCCGGTGGCCCCTCTGGCTCCTGCTCGCTGGGGGACCGAGAGCTGCGAGGATTTTATAGCCGCCCTTATCGGTCCCCCCCGGGCTGCGGAGCCAATCGGCGGCGCTGGGCAGAGCCAAGGGAGGACTGGACTCATTCAAGCCCCACGAAACTGCAACTTCACAGGAAGAATATTTTTCCAGCCCATTGAAAGTACCTGCCAAAGAACAATGAGCGAAAAGTTCATCCCTGGAGGAGCGGTGGGAAAGGGGAAGGGGAGGGGGGGAGGCTTCCTACGGATCGAGGAGCTCGAGGAAGTGACAGCGCTGCCCTAAAGCGCCCCCACCCCAAAAGAAAATCACCTGCCCTTTAGGAAAAAACTGTTCCCGTCCGTCGGAGAGGGATCTGCGGGTGGGAACGGGCGGTTTTGAGGGGCTCGGGGATGGGGATGGAATGGGATGGGAATGGGGATTAGGATGGGGATGGGATGGGGATTAGGATGGGGATGGGATGGGGATGGGAATGGGGATGGGATGGGATGGGAATGGGGATTAGGATGGGGATGGGATGGGGATAGGATTGAGATGGGGATGAGGGTTGGGATGGGAATGGATCTGGGTCTGGGTTCGGGTCTGGGACTGGGTCTGGGACTGGAGATGGGTCTGGGGATGGAATGAGGCTAGGGATGGGGATGGGATGGGGATGGGGATGGGGATGGGGATTGGGATGGGATAGAGATGGGGATGGGATGGGGATGGGATGGGGATTGGGATGGGATAGAGATGGGGATGGGATGGGGATGGGACAGGGATGGGGCTGGCAGGGATCCTCTGGCTCCTGCCCCGGCTCTCACCTTTCCCGGTGCTGCCTCCTGCCCCAGCACGTGCGAGCCCCGGGACTCATCCCTGCCCTCACGTAGGCTCATGCAAATCCCTCCCTGCCCCAAACCTCGCCTGCCGCCTCCTTCTCCTCCTAAAATGAGCAATTCCCCCATAAAATCAGCAATTCCCCCCATAAAATCAGCAATTCCCCCCATAAAATTAGCTATTCAAACCTTTTGCTGTGTCCCAAACCCCAATTTTTAGGTGTTTCTTGGTTTTCCTCACCCCCCCCCTCCTTGCTCCAAACTCATTCCTGTTTTTCAGATTTCATAACGGGAGGAGGCACCCTAATGCCTGATTTAATCTCGGTTTTAATAGGCACGTAATGAGGATTAACACGCTGCAGGATTGATTATCCCGGATCCCAGAGACAATTTAAAGCTCTGGGTGTTTCAGGGATGAAAGTGAAGCAGGGCTTTTAAACCTTACAGCTGAAAGGAAATGGGGAAAGGTGCGTGGAGAAAGATTTCCAGATAAAAAGTTACAAGTTCCTGCAGTTTAGAATAAACCCAAGGATTTGGAGATCGGGTCTGGCTGATCTGATCTGAGCTGATTTGGATCCTCAGCACGTTTGGGGCTCGCTCTGCCACCCCCAGGATCTTTTCTGGGAAGGGGAAGGACTCTGAACTCGGTGGTGCCAGGGAAGGAAACGCAGCTTGGAGAGATCCATGGATCCATCCAGGCACAGAATTCCCATTTGACCAACCAATTCCACAAATCCCATTAGAGTGAAGGAGCAAAACGCCCCATTTTAGGCGCATTTATTCGGGTTTAAAGGGCAATAAGGAAGGATTTAGAGAAGCAGGAGGAGGCTCTTTCCATGGAGCTCCAGGAGCTGTTTTGCCTCATTCCTACTTTTTTTTTTTTTTTTCCCTGGGAAAATGGGATCACTCGGGATCCGGTTCGGGCAGCGCTGCCCCATTCCCGGTGCTGCCGGTTCCCTTTGGAATGGGAACAGGAGCGAGGTTGTGCTGCTGCCCGGGGGTCACAGGAACAGCTGTGCCAGATGTTCCCAGCGCACGCCAAAAGACCTGAAACAGGAGAGTTTCGGGTTTCGGGTTTCGGCTCCGGTTTGGGACACCGAGCCAAATTCATTAAATAAAGAAGAAGAAAAAAAAAAAAAAAAAAAAAAAAAAAAAAAAGAAGAAGAAGGAAAAGAAGCAGCAACCCCGCAAAGCGTCGTGGTTTCTCCATCTCACATCCCCGGTCCAGTCTGGAAGTGAGAATAATCCCAGAGGGTTTTGATCCTGATTAAATCAAAAGCAACTCTGGCAGCGACTTCAATGGGGGCTGAGTCACGGCTGCAGCGCCGTCCTCTCCGCAGGGGAAGCGCTGCCTTCTCCACACGATTGGATTGCGAATTCCCAGCCCCATCCCTGCACCCCTTCACCCCCAAGCCGAGCATTCCCTCTCGGCTTCAGCGGATTTTTGAGGCTGCAGACTCAGGCAGGTTGTTCTGCACCTTCACAGGAGCACGTCCGCACCCACACGAGTCCAAGAGAAGGGAGGAATTAACGCTGAGATTATTTTCTGTTCTTTCTCCTGCTGTTTTCCCAAGGATTTGCTCCTTTTTTTTTTGATATTTGTACCTGCCGCACGTTTTAATCCCGAGCAGCAGGAGAAGGTGAGGGAGGCTCGGTGACCCCGTGAGAGGTGTTGGATCAGGACACAAATATCAAAAAACCAGGAAAACTCGATGGAGACTCCAAAAAAAACCCCCGTGGAATCAGAACTTTGATTATTTTGCCTTAAAAGAGTGGGGGGATGATTTCAGTACAGCTGTCAGATTTGGCAGGGGACTCTTAAAAGCGAATTTCTGCCCAAGACCTCGAAGTCCTGCCCTACCAGAGCACATTTGCATTTTTAAATTTTGAATATTGAAGGCACAAGGGCTCGAAATTCCCTGGAAACTTCCATTCTGCTCTCGCTGAGGGATTTCCCAGGAGTTTGGTGGCTTCAACCCTGTACCAGTTTTAAAATGAAAAAAGGAGCAGCCAGCGATGGAATCACTGTCCCAAAATCAGCGGGGTCGGCTCATTCAAGGGCCATGCCCTTCAAAAGTGCTATTAAAATGTTTAGGGATACAAGAACACCCATTATGGGATAAAGTTTTCCCTAAAAACCTTCCTTCCTCCCGATCTCAGGTAACAGCTGCTCTACAGCCTTGGGAGCTCATTTAAAAAAAAAAAAAAACAACCCACAAACAAAAAGCAACAAAACAAACTGAAAATAAAAAAGTTTCCCTATTTGTTCCTAAAAGCTTGGCACAACCTGCTGGAAGATTTTTCCCCCAGGTGAAATGCTGGAGGGTTTCTTTTCCTGGCTGATGCATGGAAAGAGAAAAAAGAAAGGCACTGTTAGGCCTGGGAGAATCACCCCCTTCTTTCCATTCCCATTCAGCAGAGCCTATTAAATTGCACAGCCCGGCCTTTTGTGCCACTGCTCCTCTATTCCCAAGGTGTTAAGATTTTTATCCAACCTCATTCAAAAAAAAAAAAAAAGAAAAAAAAAAGAAAAAAAATGAAACTAGGAGAAAGAGAAAGGGTAGACAAAGTCAGTGATCCCCCTCCGCTTTCTGCTCAGCTGCTCCTGGCTGGGAGCTGCTGCGAGGGCGGCCCCCCCTTCCCTGCATTGTGTAACTGGATCCCTTCCCACCTTTATCCCCTTTTCCCATCGGGACCGCTGCGCTCCCCGCGCTCCGGAGGGACGTGAGCAACTGCATCACCTCGGGAGCTCCAGCGAGGGCACTCACCCACGGAGCTTCCTAAAACCGGCACTCAGTCCCTGATCATTCCTAAAAACCGGCACTCAATGCCTGATCATTCCTAAAAACCGGCATTCATTCCGTGATCATTCCCAAAAACCGGCACTCACCCACGGAGCTTCCTAAAACCGGCACTCAGTCCCCGATCATTCCTAAAAACCGGCACTCAATCCCTGATCATTCCTAAAAACCGGCATTAATTCCGTGATCATTCCCAAAAACCGGCACTCACCCACGGAGCTTCCTAAAACCGGCACTCAGTCCCTGATCATTCCTAAAAACCGACACTCACCCATAGACCTTCCTAAAAACCGGCACTCAATCTCTGATCATTCCCAAAAACCTGCACTCACCCACGGAGCTTCCTAAAACCGGCACTCAATGCCTGATCGTTCCTAAAAACCGGCATTCATTCCATGATCATTCCTAAAAACCGGCATTCATTCCGTGATCCTTCCCAAAAACCGGCACTCACCCACGGAGCTTCCTAAAACCGGCACTCAATGCCTGATCATTCCTAAAAACCGGCACTCAATCCCTGATCATTCCTAAAAACCGGCACTCAATCCCTGATCATTCCCAAAAACCTGCACTCACCCACGGAGCTTCCTAAAAACCGGCATTCATTCCCTGATCCTCCCCAAAAACCGGCACTCAGTCCCTGATCCTTCCTAAAAACCGGCACTCACCCATAGACCTTCCTAAAACCGGCACTCAACCTCTGATCATTCCCAAAAACCTGCACTCACCCCATAAACCTTCCTAAAACTGGCACCCAATCCCTGATCCTTCCCAAAAACCGGCACTCAGTCCCTGATCATTCCTAAAAACCGGCACTCAATCTCTAATTCTACCCAAAAACCGGGATTCCCTACAACCAGCATTCCCTGATCCTTCCTAAAACCCAGCATTCATTCCCTGATCCTTCCCTTCCCATGAATCAGAATTTCCTGGTCTTTTCCTTTCCAACCACCAGCATTCCCTGATCCTTCCCAAAAAACAGAACTCCCGGATCCTTCCCAAACCCAATATTCCCTGATCCTTCCTAAGACCCAGAATTCATTCCCTGATCCTTCCCTTCCTATGAACCAGCATTCCCTGATCCTTCCAGCAATCAGAATTCCTTGATCTTTCCCAAAACCCAGCATTCCCTGATCCTTCCCATGAACCAGCATTCCCCTGATCCTTCCCAAAACCCAGAATTCCCTGATCCTTTCCTTCCCAACAGCCAGAATTCCATGATCCTTCCCAAACCCAGCATTCCCTGATCCTTCCAAAAAAACAGAATTCCACGATCCTTCCCAAAACCCAGCATTCCCTAATCCTTCCTAAAAACCAGAACTCCACGATCCTCCCAAAATCCAGAATTCACTGATCCTTTCCTTCCCAAAACCCAGCATTCCCTGATCATCCCAAAAACCAGAATTCCCTGATCCTTCCCAAAACCCAGCATTCCCTGATCATCCCAAAACCCAGAATTCCACGATCCTTCCAAAGCCCAGCATTCCCTGATCCATTCCCAACAACCAGAATTCCCTGATCCTTCAAAAAACCAGAACTCCACGATCCTTCCCAAAACCCAGCATTCCCTGATCCATTCCTAACAGCCGGAATTCCCTGATCCTTCCAAAACCTGGCATTCCCTCATCCTTCCTAAAAACCAGAATTCCCTGATCCTTCCAAAACCCAGCATTCCCTGATCCATTCCCAAAACCCAGCAATCCCTGATCCTTCCCAAAACCCAGCATTCCCTGATCCATTCCCAACAGCCGGAATTTCCCGATCCTTCCCAAAACCCAGCATTCCCTGATCCTTCCCAACAACCAGAATTCCCCGATCCTTTCCAAAACCCAGAATTCCCTAATCCTTTCCTTCCCCAAACCCAGAATTCCCCGATCCTTCCCCAAAACCCAGCATTCCCTGATCCATTCCTAACAGCTGGAATTCCCTGATCCTTCCAAAACCCAGCATTCCCTGATCCATTCCCAACAACCAGAATTCCCCGATCCTTTCCAAAACCCAGAATTCACTGATCCTTTCCTCCCCAAAACCCAGAATTCCCCGATCCTTCCCCAAAACCCAGCATTCCCTGACTCCAAAGGATGGGGAACCCGCAATTTCCCCGCGTCCAGCGGGGCGAGGCGATTCCTGCTCTTTGCCATTCCGCGGTCGTTGCCATCCCCTCGGGAAGCGCTCCAGGATTTTCAGGGCTCAAGCCCGGCTGTGTGCAGAGCCTGGCCGCTGGCCAGCCGCCCTCGCAGCCCGCTGCAGCAGCTCCCAGCAGGTGCACATTAAACCCGACCACGGAATTCCATCCCCTCCTCCCTCCCCGCCATGGCTCCGGCGCCTCCCCGCACGCTCCGGGATGCGATTCCCTATCCCGGCGCTGGGAACCGGCAGCAGCTGCAATTACCCCGGCAGGAGGAAAGCGAAGGGAGGGAGAGGCCGAGCAGAACCTTTGAATTTGCTTAGCCCAGGTGAGCAACCCCGGCTGCACCGGGGCAGCGGTGTCAGAACTTGTTCCAAAAGGCAGGATGCAATTTAGGAGTCTGCCCCGACAGAGCCACTTGGATCTGGCTACAGGCTCCATAAACCTGGCACAGAAACTGCTGGAAATCTGATTATTAAAGGGATTTAATATCTCAGCTTGATGTGCAGGGAGTGGGGGTGGGTTTGGCCGTGCCAAATAATTGTTTAATGCCCGATAGAAGGTGGCAATTATTGACAGGATGAGGGGGAACGGCCTCAGGCTGGACATCAGCAGGAATTTTTTCATGGAAAGGGTTGTTAAATATGGGAAAGAGCTGCCCAGGGAGGTTTGGAGTCCCCATCCCTGGATCAGTCACAGCTTGGATTCAATGATCCTGCAGGGCTTTTCCAACCTTCACAATTCCATGAACTTTTGTCTCCTGCTGAGTTTGGGTGAACTGGCAACAAAAATGAAAGCAAAGCAAAGGAATTCTCGTACTACATGATTGATTTGCACTGCACAATTTGATTTTTTTTTTTTTTTTTAAGTAACAGGAATCCCATATTTCAGCCTCTTTCTGCTGGGCTTGTTCTGCATCTTGTAGCTGCAGTGCCTGATGAAAAGTGATTGCTAATAATAACCTGGAATTACTCGTAATCCCGGGCTGGAAATCCCACTGCCTGTTGTGATGGGATTTTGATTCAAACCAAATGTTCCTCATGGATGAGACACATGGAGAATTTTCAGCACTCGGCTCCTGCAATGCCAGGCACTGGGAATGCTCCTTGTGGAGGGGAAAAGTCCTTCACTGCCAGAGGCAAATGAGGGGATCGTTGGGCTGGGCTTGTCCCTGAAAAATGGAGCAGAGGGGTTTGAATCCTTCCCTGCAGCAGGTGGAGGAGATGGCCCCATTCCCTGCCCTATTCCAAATCCTGGCCCCATTCCCTGCCCTGTTCCAATCACCATTCCTCATTCCCTTTCCCATCCCCATCCCCATCCCCATCCCCATCCCCATCCCCATCCCCATCCCCATTCCCATTTCTTCATTCCCATCCCCATCCCCATCCCCATCCCCATCCCCATCCCCATCCCCATTCCCATTTCTTCATTCCCATTCCCATTCCCATTCCCATTCCCATCCCCATCCCCATCCCATCCCATCCCATCCCATCCCATCCCATCCCATCCCATCCCATCCCATCCCATCCCATCCCATCCCATCCCATCCCATCCCATCCCATCCCATCCCATTCCCATCCCCATCCCCACCCCCATTCCTCCATTCCCAACCCCAGACCAGGATTTGCCCCTTCAGGTGAGGAAGTGGCATTTCCAGAGGGGAAGAACCTTTGGAGGTCACCCCACACCCCGTGAGGATTTTGGGGACAGACCTCCAGAATTAAACAAGAAAGGAAACCCCCAAAACCTCAGAGTGAGACTCCCACCCCTAAACCTCCAGCAGAGCTTAACCCCAACCCCAAATTTCCCTTTCTCCAGCGCCTCCCCCAAAGGAATTCCCAACCCCTAGAACCCCCCAAAATCCCATTTTTCCCTCCCTGCTCCCCAGCCTGACAACACCAAATTATCTCGGGATCTTCTTGCAAAGACTTGCCCGAACAACGGAGCGAGAATTTCTCATTAAGCAGAAAATGAACCCTGCAGAACAAAGCCATGAATATGGAATTTTTTTTTTTTTTCCCTCCTCCCCCTCATCCAAAGGCAGCAGCCCGGTGGATTTGCATGGGGAAGCGCTAACAGCTGTGAGATTTTTAAAGGTTAAAATAAACCCGGTCACCCCCCTACGAGCTGCCGAGAATTGCTCTGAGGCCCCGGAGCAAAAATTCACCGGAGTTTCCTGCGCTGGGAAATGGGGAAAGATCCTGGGAAGAGAATTCCCAGAGGTAGGATTTAGGGTTTCAATAGAAACAGCAGCGATTGAAAAAGAAATTTATAAAATAGGGAAATAAATGAAAAAGAAGGGGAAAGGAAATTTTTAAAAAGAGGGAAAGAAACTGAAAAAAAAAAAAAAAGGGAAAGAAATTTTTTAAAAGAGGGAAATAGTTTTTAAAAAGAGGGAAAGGAACGGGAAAAAAAAAGGGAAAGGAATTTTAAAAAGAGGGGAATAAAGAAAGAGGGAAAGAAATTTTTAAAAAGAGGGAAAGAAATTTATAAAAAGAGGGAAATAAAGAGGGAAAGAAATTAAAAAAAAGAGGGAAAGAAATTTTAAAAAGAGGGGAATGAAGAAAGAGGGAAAGAAATTTATAAAAAGAGGGAAAGCAATTTTTAAAAAGAGGGAAATAAAAAAAGAGGGAAAGAAATTAAAAAAAAAGAGGGAAAGAATTTTTAAAAAGAGGGAAATAAACTTAAAAAAGAGCTGAAAGACATTTAAATAAGAGGGAAATAAATTTTTAAAAAGAGGGAAAGAAACATAAAAAAAGAGGGAAAAAGACTTACAAAAAGAGGGAAAGACATTTAAAAGCCAGAAATTTTTAAAAAGAGGGAAATAAATAAAAAAAGAGAAGGAAATAAATTTAAAAAAATAGGGAATGACAAGGCCTCCTCACTCCACTCCTGAGAAAGTCCCTTCAAACTTTCCCAGCGTTGCTGGGATTGGTTTGGCAGGGGTGGGGGGTCAATTAGTGGTTTTTAATTTTATTAAAGTAACGACTCACAGACCCTAAGGTTGGTGTATTAAATGTTCTGGTTGCTGTGCTGACAAAAAAAGCTGTTTAAGATGAGAATCTTCCTTTCCCTGTGATTTTTCAGAAGATGGAAAGACAATTCCCAGGGAATATTAATTGCCAAGTGAGGGAAAGGGGCTGAGTGAATGGGGAATAATTAAAATATTTCAGAGGAAATGGGAAAACTCCCCTGGGGGTTGTGGCCTGTGCCAGAGGGGATGAGAGCCCAGAGCTGCACAGCCTGAAGGTCCCTGGGATTCATTTCACCTCCTGGATTTTGGGATAATTAAGGCACAGGTCACTGGGAGCTTCAGTCCCCATCCCAAAATATCCCCACGTGGCACCTGCAGGAAAAACTGGGGGTTTTCAGAGGAGAATCTGGGGAGTTTTTAATATTTCCCTGTGTTTCCACAGCAGCAATTCGGCCACTCTCCTCCTTTTATAGCCCCATTCCCATTCCCATTCCCATTCTCATTCCCATTCCCACTCCCAATCCCATTCCCATTCCCATTCCCATTCCCATTCCCATTCCCATTCCCATTCCTTATTCCTTATTCCTCCATTCCCATTCCCATTCCTTATTCCTCCATTCCCATTCCCATTCCTTCATTCCTCCATTCCCAGTCCTTCATTCCCATTCCCATTCTTTGCTCCATTCCCATTCCCATTCCCATTCCATTATTCCCATTCCCATTCTTTGTCTTATCCCCATTCCCATCCCCATTCCCATTCCCATTCCCATTCCCATTCCCATTCCCATTCCCATTCCATTATTCCCATTCCCATTCTTTGTCTTATCCCCATTCCCATCCCCATTCCCATTCCCATTCCCATTCCATTATTCCCATTCCCATTCTTTGTCTTATCCCCATTCCCATTCCCATTCCCATTCCCATTCCCATTCCCATTCCCATTCCATTATTCCCATTCCCATTCTTTGTCTTATCCCCATTCCCATCCCCATTCCCATTCCCATCCCCATTCCCATCCCCATTCCCATTCCCATTCCCATTCCCATTCCCATTCCCATTCCCATTCCCATTCCCATCCCCATCCCATCCCCATCCCCATTCCCATTCCCATTCCCATTCCCATTCCCATTCCCATTCCCATTCCCATCCCCATTCCCATTCCCATTCCCATTCTTTTCCCCATTCCCAGCCCTATTCCCAAACCCTCTCTCTGTCCCTCACAACTCTGAGCACCAAGAGCAAAACTTCACCTTATTTTATTTTTTTTTTTCCTGGGAAAAATCCACTGGTTTAACTCAGAGTTTTTATTTTAAACAGAGGGAATTTTTTGGGATCTTTTATCCCCATGAAACACCTTTGGGGTGTCAGATTGGTGGAAAATAACCCCAAAATCCCCCAATTCAAACCCTACAGCACCTGCTCACCCTGCCTGGATACCAGAGACTCCACAGAGGAGGAAGAAGTGGGGAAATCCAATATCCCAGTTCTGGGAAAAGCTTCCCCAGGATTCCCAGTTACCAGACACAGATCTGGCTTTGTTAATCCAGGATTTGTTAATCCAGGGAGGAGCAGTTTCCTGCCTTCCCACAGGGACTGGGGGTGTCTCAGAGCCTCCAGATCTCCCTCCAGGTCTGAATATTCCAAATAAATTGTATTTCTGTATTTCAAACAGACTGGACAATGCCTGAGGAAAAGAAAATAATCGAATCTGGAGAGATTCTGAAAATCCTACACCAGGAAATTCCTGATTTTCCAGCTCTTCCCATGGAAAACTCCTCGTGGATGGGCATTTCCAGGTGTTATTTCAGAGCTCCTGCTTACCAGAGAGAGAAAAAAGGGCCTGGAATAATGACTGAAAATCACTCAGATCTTTCCCAAAGAAAAATTTCCACTCGGAAACGCTTGCCAAGGTCTGGGCTGGGGGTAGCAAACATCTCCTGGAGCTGCAGGATGAAGGCTGGCTAATTAACAGCCCTTAATTGCTGGCTTGGAAGAACGGTGGGTTAACAAAATGTAATTAAAGAGTCCAATTCACAGAAATCGTGGGTTTTCCCCTCTGGGGCAGGTAGGATTTTGGGATCACTCTTGGAATAGCAGTGAACAATAAGCAGGGAAATCGAGGCAGGGAGATGTGGAGAATGCTCTGCTTCCAAAAATAGTTTTGGTTATTTTCGGGCACAGAGGCAGCAAAATCTGCACAATCATCCCTTGCAGCCAGTGCCGGAGTCAGCGGCTTCCCGGGAATTAAAGTGCAAATTTGGGCAAGGATGCGAGGAATGCCGGGCTGGGAAATGGGGAAAGGAGCAAATCCAGGCACAGAATCCCATTTTAAAATACCCAGGGACAACCCGGGGCAGCTCCGAGCCCTCGGGAACCCTCGGGAATGTCGGGTCCTGCCCCATCCTACCCAAAGGAATGTGAAATCGGGGTTAAATCTTTTCTATCCAAGCTGCCAAACACCTCCCGGGCCCCTCTGGTTTTCCAGAGGCTCCAGGTATAAAATAAAAATAAGAAAATTCGTGAAATGAAATCACCGCTGATGGAGCCCAGGGGTTTTTAGGGATGGGATTCACACCGGGATTTTCTGGAGCAGGGAATCAGCAACCTGGGAAAACTGGGAATGGGCTGGAGGGCACAGCTCAGGCTTCCATGGATTGAACACATTTCCCTTTCCCTTTCCCTTTCCCTTTCCCTTTCCCTTTCCCTTTCCCTTTCCCTTTCCCTTTCCCTTTCCCTTTCCCTTTCCCTTCCCTTCCCCACTCTCTGTTTTTATGGGATCACCCCACACCAGGAATTCCCATGGTTATCCCTCCACTGAACCATTAAACAAAAAATTTATAAAGGAATAAATCAAATCAGAATTTCCCCAACACTGTTATGGTGGCAAACAAGAAACTCTGGACCAGGTTGGGAATTTCTGAGTGAGAAAAGCCCCAAATCCAAATTTATTTTATTTTTCCCTGCACTTTCTGATGGAGCCTCTTTGGGATGTGTTAGAGCCCAGACATTTGTCTGACAAATTCCTGGAGAACAAAGCACACAGAGCTGGAACCCCAGCTATGTCTGAGGCTATTTTTATTTGTCCCTTTGCAAGCTGCTCCTTTCAGGAAAAGTTTCCTCTTTAAGAAACTCGGATTTTTAGGTGCCAGCAAGAAAATTCCCAACTCCCAAAAAGCTCCTCAGTGCTCAGATTCTGCTGGATAAATCCAGTTCTTCTCATGGATTAATCTGAAAATGAGCTCATTTTTTTTAAACCAAAAAAAAAGGCCTGAGCAGGAGGAGCTGCTTTGAGATTTCCAGGAAATTGTGGCATTCAGAAACTCAAAATTAATCTGCCAAGCACAATCCCCTGCTAATTAAGAGATTAAAGAAATGCACATCAAGCAGATGAAAACTGACCTCAGCTATGGGATATGGGCAGCACAAGTTCCTGCTGAGCACTCAGGAAAATGGGATTTCCCCCAAATTTCAGGGATTGCTCCAGTTTTGCATTTTTGGTTCTGAAGAGGAGAAACCCAAGGCAAGTTAATCTCAACCACCCAGTGAAAATCAGAGTGAACATGGGGGATTTTCACCCTCCATCCTTCAGTTTGCTCCATTAATGACATCTCCTAAACTTTTTCCAAGGGGAATCCTTTGTCCTCATTGAGAACTGATGGACAGATCCAATGGGAGTAGGATGAGGATCCAGGAGAAGCTGGACCCAACAAGTGGATCCAAAACCTTTCCAGAGTTCATTCCCAGCCCTTCCAAGGGAGGAGCAGCTCTTTGGGATCCCAGCTCCTGCTCTGCTGCCCCCAGACCCTTTGGTAATGCTTTAGGATTTTATATTTATTTTTTTATTTTATATTATTATTATTTTTACTTATTTTTTTTATCCCAGTTTTTATATTTCCATCTATTTGTAACCCTGCAATTCTTCAGTGTGTGACTCCAAACTCCACACCCAGTGGGAGCTGCTGCTCTCCCAGTTTGGGCAGACACAACAATTCCTCTCCAGGCTGGGAGTCAAGGACACCTCACTGCCCCAGGCCCAGAGAAAAGGGAATAAAAGTGAGTTGGGGCAGCAAATTTGGGGTAAATGGCTTCATTACCTGGAGCTGTAATTGGGAGATTAACCCCAATATGCAAATGGACCAAACTTATAAAAATGTGAAACCCCCATGAGCCATTGTCCATTTTTGGGTGTAGCCCCTGAGGGGGTTTCATCTGCCTGAAATGTACCTTAAAGCCCTTCAATAAATAAAAATAACATATAAATAACAAATAAAACTGCTTTTTATTCCCTCACTTCTGTCTGGTTCTGTTTTTAGGCAGCCCCAAAAAGCACCAGAGGAGCTCCAGCTGCCTCAGCCCCAAAGGTGATGTGATAACAAACTGGGGGCTTTGCATCCTCAAACATTTTCCTCTTGGAGCAGCTTTCCAGGAGGAGCTGGATCCCTGGACAGAGCCTGGAGCACCTGGGACAGTGGAAATTGTCCCTTCCCATGGCACTGGCGACACTGGACAGGATTTAAAATCTTTTCCAACCCATTCCAAGATCCTGTGGCAGGACCAGCCCCTCCCACCAGCACTTTTATCCCAAATCAGCCAAAATCCCATCGTGTGTCAGCAGAGCCACGGGGAGCTGCAGTTCAAAGCCTTTCCTGGGAGCAGGGCCAGGAACATCCCAAACTGAAAGCACACACTTGATACGAGCACCCTGATCAGCTCCAGCTCCAACTCTGCACATCTTGGCTGGTTAAAAAAATAAAATCTGTCCAGAGAGTCCGTGGGGCTCCTTCCTGAGGGCCCAGTTCAGCAGGTCACTCACCCCGGGTGTGCTCAGCTCTGGTGTCACTGAAATAAAAGAATCCTGCGATGGTTTGTGTTGGAAGGGACTCCAAAATTCATCCAGTCCCACCCCTGCCATGGGGACACCTCCCTCTGTCCAGGCTGCTCCAGCCTGGCCTTGGGCACTCCCAGGGATTCAGGGCAGCCACAGATGATCTGGGAATTCCATCCCAGAGAAGGATTTCTTCCCAATATCTCATCTGACCCTGCCCCCTTTTATTTCAAAACATTCCCCCCATCCTGTCCCTCTCTATCCCAAATTTCCATCAGAGCTTTGCCCCCCATGGTTTCACCTGGAATGGTTTGGGTGGGAAGGGAACTTCAATCCCAATTCCAGGGACACCTCCCACTGTCCCAGGGGGCACCGGCCTGGCCTTGGGCACTCCCAGGGATCCTTTGGGAATTCCAGCCCCTCCGCACCCTCCTTCCCCAAATCCACCTAACCCTGATCTCTCACACCACAAAACTGAGATTTTCCAGCAGTGCCTCAGCCCAGACTGTGCCACCAGCACTGCGAGCCCAGAAGGGCAACTGAGACCACCATAAATTCCTAAAAATACGAGGAGAAACACAAGAAGCTGTGGCTGCCCCATCCCTGGGATGGTCCAGGGCCACCCTGGGGCGGTGGAAGCCGTCTCTGCACGGCAGGGGTGGGATGGGATGGGATGGACTGTACGATCCTCTCCAAGCCAAACCCTCGCAGGATTTTCTGGACTCTCCGTGTGCAGCAGCCCGGGCTGAGGATCCCCCGAGATTCTCCCACTCCTGAGCGGGGCACAGCAACGCCTCAGGGGGCTGGAAGCGCCGTCCCCTCCCCAAACCGGCTCCGGGCTGCGATGGGGAGGGAGCGAGCCCATTCCTCCCAATAGATGGCAGCAATGCCTGGGGGACACCGGCACGGCTCCAGCCCCGCTCCCTGGCACGGGCCAGCCCGGGATTCCTGGAGCATCCCCGGGATGGAACGGGAAGCACTGCCCGAGGCTCCTGGAGCATCCCTGGGATGGAACGGGAAGCACTGCCCGAGATTCCTGGAGCATCCCCGGGATGGAACGGGAAGCACTGCCCGAGATTCCTGGAGCATCCCCGGGATGGAACGGGAAGCACTGCCCGAGATTCCTGGAGCATCCCCGGGATGGAACGGGAGGCACTGCCCGAGATTCCTGGAGCATCCCCGGGATGGAACAGGAGGCACTGCCCGAGGCTCCTGGAGCATCCCCGGGATGGAACGGGAGGCACTGCCCGAGATTCCTGGAGCATCCCCGGGATGGAACAGGAGGCACTGCCCGAGGCTCCTGGAGCATCCCCGGGATGGAACGGGAGGCACTGCCCACGGTTCCTGGAGCATCCCCGGGATGGAACGGGAGGCACTGCCTGAGATTCCTGGAGCATCCCTGGGATGGAACGGGAGGCACTGCCTGAGATTCCTGGAGCATCCCTGGGATGCAGAACGGGCCGGGATGTGCTGCCCACCGTTTTTGGAGCATCCCTGGGATGCAGTGAGGATCTGGATGTTCTGCCCATGGAATTTGAATCATCCTTGGGATACAGAAAGGGTTGGGATGCACTGCCCGTGGCTCTTGGAGCATCCCTGGGATACAGAACGGGCCGGGATGTGCTGCCCACAGTTTTTGGAGCATCCCAGGGATGCAACAAGAGTCAGGATGCTCTGCCCGTGGTTTTTGGATCATCCCTGGGATGCAGTAAGGGCCGGGATGCCCTGCCCGCTGCTCTTGGATCATCCCTGGGATGCAGCGAGTATCGTGGTTTGCTGCCCGCGATTTTTGGAGCATCCCAGGGTGGCAGCGAGGATCAGGATGTGCTGCCCGCGGATTTTGGAGCATCCCAGGGTGGCAGCAGCCAGCCCTGCACCCTGCCCTCCTCCCTGCCCGCTATCCCTGCCCTGCAAAGCCGCAGCGATTCCCCGAACTCCCTCTCGCTCCGTCCCGCCCGGTTCGTGTCGGGATCGGGATCGGGAGCGGGAGTGGGATCGGGATCGGCACGGCCCGCCCCGGCCGAGGAAAGGAGATTTTGTGTCCCAAACCGAACCTTCGGCACCTCATCTCGCTTTTGGCATGAGAAGAGCAGGGATGAATCGAGGGATTGTGTTTCCCGGATTTTTACCCTGCAATTGTGGGCGCCGAAATTCCAGCTCTGCATCTTCCACTCTCCAAAAGCGCTTTTCATTTTGGGAAAGGCAGCTTTGCTTAAGCTGTTTGATGGTTTAGAATGGTTTAAAAACCTCGCCCAGAATGGTTAAATCACGGTAGAAGGAGAAAGGGGAGACGGGAGGGGTTCAGACAAGTTGGGAGCTGGGAAACCGGGAAAAGGAAAAAAAAAATAAAAATAAAACCCAGTGAGAAGTGGTTTTCCAAATCCAGGCCTCCTACTTTGTGAACACATTTAAGTAATGTTAATTGCAGTGCACCGCGGGATAAAGACCCATTTGTAATTGATTAATCTATGTTTGCCATTTCCTAATTAAAGAGAAAAGAAACCCTAATTATCCCTCTCTGCCCCAGTCATTACGGAATGAGCAATTTCCCCCTCCCCTTTTCTCCCACGTTACATAAAACCCTCGGCACACACAGAGCCGGGCTCAGCTCGTTAGGCACGGTCAGAGCCGGGCTTAGCAGCTTTGGGGGGGAGCAGAGCTCAGCCCCAGTCCCAAACCTGCACAGCATCACTGGGAGAGGTGTCCCAGCATCTTCTGGGAAATAGGATTGGAGGAAAATGTGAATTTTGGGGTGTAATGATGGCCCTGGGTCTGTAAGGACCCCTCAAGAGGAGCAGGGCTGCAGAGCTCAGCCTCAGCTCCAAATCTGCACAGGATCACTGGGGAAGCTTTCCCAGAACCTCCTGGGAAATAGAATTGGAGAAAAAGGTGAATTTTGGGGTTTAATGATGGCCCTGGGTCTGTAAACATCCACCTCTGGATGGTTGATCAGGGCAGGGCTGCACAGCTCAGCTCCAAACCTGCACAGGATCACTGGGGGAGCTTTCCCAGCATCTTCTGGAAAATAAATCCGAATAAAAAGGTGAATTTTGGGGTTTAATGATGGCTCTGGGTCTGTAAGCATCCACCTCTGGGAGCAGGGCTGCAGAGCTCAGCTCCAAACCTGCACAGGATCACTGGGGGAGCTTCCCCAGAAATATCCCCAAAATCCCACCCAAATCTCTTTTTCCCAGTTTGAAGCCATTCCCTGTGTCTGTCCCTCCTTGTCCCCAGTCCCTCTCCAGCTCCCCTGGATCCTCTCTGGACTCTGGAAGGGCCTCTGAGCTCTCCCTGGATCCTTTTCCAGGTGAACATTCCCAGCTCCAGCCCTGCAGTCTCTGCTAACTCAAAGGTTGATATTTATAATAAAATCGTGCCAGACCAGCCCAGAGCTCAGTGAATTCATTCAGCTCAGAGGCTGCAGGCAGAGCAGGCTCCTCTCTCCCTCCCAGATGAAGGAGGGAATATTTTCCCTTTATTCTGGAGGCTCCAGCTGGAAAATCACACCCAGAATGGGAATGGGAGAACCAGAGAGCTCCAACACCCCTGGCACAGGGGGCTGCACCTCAGGGCAAAACATTTCCTCCAAAAAAAAAAAAAAAAGAAACTGCGCCACCCTGCACTTAAAAATGAGAGTTCAGGGCAGGTGAGGCCACTCCTGGATTGATTCCAGTGCCCAGTTCCTCTCCCTGCTTCCTGCAAGGAGCAGTTTGGGATCTGGATCAGCTGCTGGGAGAGGATGAAGCTGCTCACTCACACCCCCCACAGCTGCTCTGGCCTTGGAACTTCTCCACTTTCCATGGGCTTTTTGTTTTTAATTTTTTTTTTTTAATAAAAGCTTTGAGAGGAAAAAAAAAATCATAATTAGACTCATTATTGTGAGATATTGTTGAAGACACGTAGGAGGATTTTGAAGGAGAGCTTAGGCATGAATAAAGATAAAGAAAAGGCAGTTTTAAGCCAGGCAAAGGTTTAAAAAAGAACATTAAACCCTCCTGCTCCAAACTGAGAGTTGTTTTTAATAACTGGGGGTTGGGGGAGTGTTATTTTCCACCAGGTGCCAAATCCTCCTCCTTCCCAGCACATCTCAGCTGGAAAACTGGTCTCAATTCCACCTGGAATTGTTATTCCAGCCTCAAAACTGACCCCAAGCTGTCACTGCCACCACACAAACCTGACCCAAGTGGCAGCACAATCCCAGTTCAATTCCAGTTCAATCCCAGCACAGTCCCAGCACAATCCCAGTACAGTCCCAGCACAATCCCAGCACAGTCCCAGTACAGTCCCAGCACAGTCCCAGCACAATCCCAGCACAATCCCAGCACAATCCCAGCACAATCCCAGCACAATCCCAGCACAGTCCCAGCACAGTCCCAGCACAATCCCAGCACAATCCCAGCACTGTCCCAGCACAATCCCAGCACAGTCCCAGCACAGTCCCAGTACAATCTCAGCACAGTCCCAGCACAATCCCAGCACAATCCCAGCACAATCCCAGTACAATCCCAGCACAATCCCAGTACAATCCCAGCACAATCTCAGCACAATCCCAGTACAATCCCAGCACAGTCCCAGCACAATCCCAGCACAATCCCAGTTCAATCCCAGCACAGTCCCAGTTCAATCCCAGCACAATCCCAGCTCACCCCCAGCCCTGTGCCAGCTTTGATAAGAGCTCTGTGCAATCACTGCAGTTCCACTTTTCCTGCTCCAGCACTGGATGATTTCCTCCTGTGGCTTCTTCATTCCTGTTTATAATTAAAGCAGAACTCCTGGCCATGCCAAGGGCTGGAGAAAAAGAAGGAATAAGGAATAAATAATAAGGAATAAAGCACTCACTGCTGCTGCTTGGGTTTGTCCAACACCAGAATCCAGCATTTGGGTTTTGGTTTTAGATTGAAATATTTGCATTTACAGGAGGATGCAGCAGAAGGAGGGAGGAAAGTGCTTGGGATTATTGATAATTAGGTTTTATATTAAAAAAAATGGGTTTAATTATCCTGTGTTTCTTCAGACTGCAGCCAGAGGCAGGGCAGGTGTGAGGAGCTCAACCCCGAGCCAGCCTCGTTCCATGCCCGGGATTATTTGTGTTAATTAGCCCTGGGATAATTAACGGGAGCGCTCTGGAAATGGGGGCCCCTTTGTGTAAACAGCCGTGGTGCCCCCAGAGCTTCACCTTTCCCTGGACAATGGGACAGACAATGAGAAATCAGCCCAGCCCCACCAGGTCAGGCACAGCCACGTCCCACCCTGACTTCCCATCTCCAGCACAAACTGTTCCCCAGCCCAGCCCAGAGGCTCCAGAGAGCAGCAAGAATTCCCAATTTCCCTCCCAGAGTGACCCAAACCCTCATTTCAGGATTCCTAATCTGTCCCAGAGTGACCCAAACTCTCACTTCAGGATTCCCAAACTCTCACTTCAGGATTCCCAGTCTGTCTCAGAGTGACCCAAACCCTCATTTCAGAATTCCCAAACCCTCATTTCAGGATTCCCAAACCCCCATTTCAGAATTCCCAATCTGTCCCAGAGTGAGACAAACCCTCACTTCAGAATTCCCAATTTCCCTCCCAAAGTGACCCAAACCCTCATTTCAGAATTCCCAAACCCTCATTTCAGGATTCCCAATCTGTCCCAGAGTGAGACAAACCCTCACTTCAGGATTTCAAATTTGCCTCAGACTGATGCAAGCCCTCACTTCAGAATTCCCAATTTCCCTCCCAGAGTGATCCAAACCCTCATTTCAGAATTCCCAAATCCTCATTTCAGGATTCCCAAACCTTCACTTCAGGATTCCCAAGCTGTCCCAGAATGATCCAAATCTCCATTTCAGAATTCCCAATCTGTTCCAGACTGATCTAAACCCAGACATCAGCATCACAAATTTGCCCCAGACTGATCCAAGGATTCCCAATCTCCCTCCCAGTGCCACCAGCTGCTGTCCCCAAGGCAAAGGGACACAGGGACAGCTCCCTGCTGTTCCTGGGTTTCATTTCCCTGCTGTGCCCCCCAAACCACGGGAACCTGCAGTGGGTGGGAGGGGGATTCCCTTCCCAGCCACACCTGCTTTGGGGGAAAATGTGGTGGTGGGGTTTATTCTTTGGGACTGCAGGCACCCTAAAAAGGCACTAATGAAGGGACTGCAAGCACCTAAAAAATCCCATCTGAAGGTGCTGCTGGTGCCTGGTAAGGCTGAGCTGGAACAGAGACTGGGCAGAGCAAAAGGGATAAAATCAGAATTTATTGAAAGGATTCACCTTGGGCAGTGCAAGAGCCTGGCTGGGGCTACACCCAAATCAAATCCAAGATGGATCCTGAGTGTTATTATTTTATAAATTTTGGTTCATCCACACATTGGGGTCAATTATCCAACCACAGCCCCAGGCTATGAAGTCTCAACCCCTTCCCTTGACCATTGTTTCTGCTTTTTGGGTACCAGTTATTCTCGATTCTCCAGCTGGGAAGGGATTGTTTTGTCCAACTCTTCTGTGAAGAGAATTTACTGACACCTAACTAATACCTTACTAAGACTTTACTAACACCTTACTAACACCTAATATGAAGTTTCAGAGTTACACACCAAGCACTAGAATCTGAAAAAGATAAAATCAAAAACCCCAGGCATCCCTACCCTTGTGTGAATGAAGGTTTGGGATGGAAGGATTTGATAAAGGAAAGACCCTGGATTCGAATTTATGTCCCCAAACCGCAGAGTTTTGAATTCAAGGGGTTTATTTCCTCTTCACCTGTCCCCGTGCGTTCTGCCCTCTGCCCTCTGCCCTGCCCGGGATGAACTCACCCGGGGAGTTGCAAAGGTTCCCAAACAAAGGCTCCTTCCCATTCCGGCTGACACCAGCGCTCCCGTCACTGTGAGTCACCCCCGCCCCACCCAGCCCCGCAGCCTGGGGAGGGTCTCCGGCTGTGATGTCCTTGGCTGGGAACCCTCACCCTCCCCTGCACCTGAGAAAACATCCAGCAGAGCTCCTGCCCTCCCTTCTTCCCTTCCTTCCCTTCATCCCTGTCAGCCTGGGGATGTCCAGCTCTTAATGAGGATGGGTCAATTAAGCAGCGCTGGAGGGGAGTGAGAAGCACAAAAGGGTTTTTGCCTTTGCTCTGGATTTCTCCTCTTTGTCCGTTTCTCCTCTGATGGGGGATTGTTTGGGTTCTGGAGAGCTCTGGGATGAGCCCTGAGGTGAGATCCACCTCCCTGGCTCCCTGGAAGTGCCCAAGGATGGGCTGGATGGGGTTTGGATCCATCTGGGGTAGGGGAAAGTGGAGGATGGATTCCCACCCAAATCATTCCAGGGTTCCATTCTATAATTCCATTCCATAATTCCATTCTGTAATTCCATGTATAATTTCATTCTATAATTCCATTCCATAATTCCATGCTACAATTCCATTCCATAATTCCATGCTACAATTCCATGCTACAATTCCATGCTACAATTCCATTCCATTCTACAATTCCATTCTATAATTCCATTCTACAATTCCATTCTATAATTCCATTCTACAATTCCATTCCATAATTCCATTCTACAATTCCATTCTATAATTCCATTCTACAATTCCATTCCATAATTCCCAACTACAATTTGTGTTGGTTTCACATGCTGGGGGTGAGAGGTGGATTCCCCTCAGGGCAGGATCCATGAGGCTGGGCAGTGGGAGGGACTCTCCCATCTCTGGGAGCTTCCCCTCTGAGCTGCTGGCACCAATCAGAGAGCTGACTTGGTGATGGACAGCTCGGGAAACCAATGAGAAGTTATTTTGCTTTCACAAATCACAGTGGATGAAGTTCTGGGGGGTCTTCAGGGGTCCCTGACCCGGCCCCAGCTCTGTGGGGAGCCCTTAGTCCAGCCCTGGCACCGGCCACACGGACCCCCCACATGTTTTCTTCTTCAAGATCTGGATACAATTTTAACTTCTAAATGCCTGGATAAGATTCTCAATCTCCTGAACCCCCTGAATGAGAAGGAATAAAGCATGAAGTCCACAGAAGTTGGCAGAATGAAGGTAAAGTTCCTGATGGGAAGAGATTGAAAAGATGCTGCTGATAAGTAGCTGAAAACCTTTTTTGTGGGGCTATGAGGGGATTGTGACTTCACTAAAATTCCTTTAAACTGTGAAATTTACTTGGGGAGGATGGGTGCTTGAGATGAAGACTTTCCTTACCTCGGGAAATTGAGCTGTTTTGGGACTGGAATAGGAATAGAGACATTTGATAGAGAAGGAGATGAAGAGAATTTTGTTTTTCAGCAGCTTTTAAAAGTGGTATCCCATGTATGCATCATAACCCATAACACGGCTCTGCAAGGACTGTGGGAATGAGAGGAAAATTCATTGTTCTGTAGGTTCCAGGTGGATGCAGACTCTGAAGGTGAAGACACCCCTAAGTCTAAAGCAGAAAAAGGAATTTTTCTCTCTTAAGTGAACTGAAATGATTATTTGAGTGGATAATGGACTGAAGCGTTCTCTGTATGTGTTTGGTAAGAAATGTGGAGTGAAGGGAGGAGGGAATAATCTAGGAACCTTATTATGAATAATTTTTTATTGTGTTATTAATAAATTTCTTCTTGCACTTTCTTTTTAAGTTTCGAGCTTGCATTGTCTTTACTCCTAAATTTTATCTCTAAAGAAAATTAAATATTTAAAATTGGCAAACCCTTTAGTCACACCATGACATCATCCCCACTCTGCCTGCTGAAACCAAACCATGTGTGCTGAAAGGGAGATGGATTTCAGGGATCATCTGGTAGCAGGAATCCACAGAGGGAATCTGGGAAGGAAATTCCCTGCAGATGGGTTCTGGACAGCTGGATTCACTTTTATTTTTTTCCCCCAGAGCAGCCACCACAGGACAGAGCCATTTCCCTGCTCCATTTGGACATTTTCCTTCTCCTTTTGGACATTTCCCTGCTCCATTTGGACATTTTCCTTCTCCTTTTGGACATTTCTCTGTTTCTTTTTTACATTTCTCTGTTCCATTTGGACATTCTCCTGTTCATTTGGACATTTCCCTACCTTGGGGTGCTGAAGGCTCTCCCCAGGTCCCTCCAGCTGGGAAAGGAAGGTTTGAGCATCTCCCCCATGGATCTGTTCTGTGATTTGAGCATTCCTGATGCTCAAACTTCCCAAAATCCCCAAACTTTTCGTGGAACCACCTTTTATGGGCCCTGCTCCTTTCACCTTCAGCCCTTGGGTGCAGAACCAGAGCAGAATTCCCTCTGTGCTCATTAATGCCCTTAATGAGCCTGGTTTAATTGCATTAGTTGCTGTTCTATTTCCAGGCCCCACAATCTGCTCACTTTTATTCCAATCAGATTTCTGATTCTCCACACTTGGCTGCTGCTTTTCCACCCTGCTAAAAGTGGAGCTCATTCCCTCACAGCCTCAAAATCAGCATAAGCACCTTGGAAAGGACATTTAGGAGAAGACAAAACCTGATTTTATTCCCCCCCTCCCTCCACAATCTGATTTTATTCCCCCTCAAGCAAAGCAGGTGAGCAAACCCTTTATCCCTGCGTACATTTGTTTTTGGAATTTTCCTGCACCACTCACTCCTCTGGAAGGGTTAAATCTAAGCAGAGAAAACTCAAAAAACCTGGGAATTATCCCAGCCATCCATCCTTGCCTCAGTTTCCCCCCCCTGACAAACATCACTGCTCCAGCAGTGACACTGAACTTGATGGGAAGAAAACGCAATTAAAGGGGATCAGCTGCAATTAAGCAGGATCAAAACAGTTCCCCTCCCACTTAAACAAGCAAATTAAGCCAATTTTTTTGTGCATGTGCCCATTTATCAGCTGTTTCCATGGTAACCCTTGTTGTCCTCCGTGCTGTGTCTCCTTTGTGTCAGGGTAACACCCTGTAATCCCGCTCCCATTGTCCTGGGTTCCGTGCAAACGCTCACAAGGGAGACCTTTAATCTCCCAATCTCGCAGGTTTTCGCTTCAAAACCGACACAAATTTATCGTGGGCAAGGTTCTCTCGGTGCTTTATCCCACCCAGGCTGAGTTTTCTCCTTCCTGGCTCGCTCTGAGTTGGGTTGGAGTGGAAGAATCAATATTTACTCAGCAGTTTTGCAGCCCTTCAGCTGAACTGGTTGGGAATCTCGGCTCCAATAAAAGTGGAGAGAGGCTGTTCCTTCATTGTCAGAAACTTTGTGGGGTTTTGACTTTGAAATGCTTCTTCTGCTGTTAAATTCCAGCAGCTCCAAATCAGCCCTGCTGATTTTAACCAAATCCTGACTTTGCAAGGCTCCCCCCTCCTGTCTGAGCTGATTTCCATAATATTGCAATCCCAAATTCCTGTATTTCCTTACAAACTCTGTGTTTGCTGCTGGGGGAGTTCCTGGGGGTGAGGGATGTCCTGGAGATGCTGCAGGGATCCCACAGGATGAGGGATGAGTAGAATTTGAGTTTTGTGGGGAGATCAGACTTCCTGGCCCCTGCAAAAACAAGATTTTTCATCGAGTCAAGTATCTACTGAGTTAATTTCATGGTTTCTCTTCCACAGGGAAATGGAGCTGTTGGAATAAATCCAGAGGAGGTCACAGAGAGCTGGAGGTGAGATGGGAGAGCTGGGAATGTTCACCTGGAGAAGGGATGGGAGAGCTCAGAGCCTGAGAGAGCTGGAGAGGGACAAGGGATGGAGAGACAGGACACAGGGAATGGTTTCCCATGGAAAAAGGGAGATTTGGGTGGTGTGGCCATTACAGACCCAGGAAGAACCTTAAAGGATTTTTCCAGTCTGCCTTTCTCAGGCTCAGCTAGGATTTCTCCCTAGCTAGAACTCTTATAACAAAAGATAATCAGCTTCTGGATCCCTGAGAGAGCCAGACTGGAGGTGTCTCCTCTGGCCAATGAACTGTCTGTATTTTGTTTTTCATTAACTCTCTTATTTAAAGAAATTGTTTCCTTCAATAAACTGTTGGTGCACCATGCAGAAAGTGTCACTGTGTCCTTTCCCTGCTCAGTAACACTTGGAGGTTCCACAGGGTTGGGATATTGGGATGGAATGAGGATGAGGAGGGGATGGGATGGAATTCCCAGAGGAGCTGTGGATCCCTGGCAGTGCCCAAGGCCAGGCTGGAGCACCTGGGACAGTGGGAGGTGTCCCTGCCCATCCTGGGGGTGACATTTAAAGTCCTTTCCAACCCCAACCATTGCAGAATTCCCTGATTCTGGGATGTCAAAGCCTCTCTGTGAATTCCTGCAAGGCTGGGCTGTCTTTCTATGGAAATAAAATCCCTTTGGAACCCCCAACAGCTTTCCCTGGGAGCCCCTGGGACCCCTGGGCTCGTCCTGGCTCTGACCTGCCCTGCATCTCCTGCCCATCAGGGCCTGGGGGCTGCTGCTGTTTCCTGCTCTCCCAGGGAAATTAAATATCCCAGCAGAGATTCCAGGGCTGCTTTCCCCAATTAACAGCCAGGAGAGCCCAGGAATAGCTCTGTGCTCCTGCCGCTGCTTTGACCCGGGGGGCACAAAACTCACAGGAGTTTCTGCCACACAAAATGTCCCCAGAGAGGGTCTGATCCCTTAGGATTGCAGCTTTTATTATTTTTTTTTTTAATCTGTTTGAAATCCTGCAATTCTTCAGCGTGTGACCCCAAACTCCACACCCAGTGGGAGCTGCTGCTCTCCCAGTTTGGGCAGACACAACAATTCCTCTCCAGGCTGGGAGTCAAGGACACCTCACTGCCCCAGGGCCAGAGAAAAGGGAATAAAAGTGAGTTGGGGCAGCAAATTTGGGGTAAATTACTTCATTAGCTGGAGCTGTAAATTTGAAGGTTTTGAAGCTGTAATTTTGAAGATTGCAATTCCCTGCCTTGTTCTTGCTCCTGATCCTATCTCACACCAAAAATTAAATATATTACAATTGGCAAACCTAAACTAAACCAAGACAAAGATTAACCCCAATATGCAAATGAACCAAAGTAATAAAAGTGTGAAAACCCCATTTGAGCCATTGTCCATTTTTGGGTGTAGACCCTGGGGGGCTTTATCTGCCCTAAATGTACCTGTCAACAATAATAATAGAAAAAATATAATAATAATAATAATAGTAATAATAATAAAAAATTATATATAGATATAGGTATAGATATAGATATTGAGATATAGATATAGAAATATATATAGATATTGATATAGATATAGATACAGATATATAAATAGATATAGATATTGATATAGGTATAGATATAGATATATAGATATAGATATATATATAGATATATAAATAAATATAGATATAGATAAAGAAATAGATATAGATATAGATATAGATGTTGATATAGATATAGATACAGATATAGCTATATAAATAGATACATTAATAAATATAGATACAAATATATAAATAGATATATTACTATAATAAATAGATATTAATATAATAAATAAAACTGCTTTTATTCTCCTAATTCTGCCTGCCTCTCTTTTTTAGGCAGCCCCAAAATCCACCACGTCGAGCATCTCCCAGCCTGCAAAATAAAAAAACTTTTGCTGTCTGAGCACGTGAAGCTTTGCAGGCCCTTTGCTCTGTTATTTGTTTGGCCCTGGTGTTGCAGAGGTTTCCTTAGCAACTGCTGTATCCTTTTACAAGTCATTGTTAGTGACACACATTGACGTGGGGATGCTAAAAACGATGGCACCCAATAAAAATAACCCCGGTGCTGACCCCGTTTCCTTCAGCAAACAGCAGCAGGATCCACCAGGAGCTGGCCAGAGGGATTTCTCTCTGGAACAATGATCCCTGCAGCCTCCAGCAGCACCAACAGCAGTTTTTCTGCAGCTCACAAAGGTCAAGAGGAAAATCTTCCATCCTCTGTTTTCTGTGTTGAATTTCAGTTTATGGGTGCAGGGAAATGCTGCCTGGCATCTCCTCTAAAAGAGAAAATCTGATTTTTTTACATGGTTTTGTTGTTTGGGATGGGAGGTGATGGAGATCTTGATGCTTTCCTCACACAGATTCTTTCCTGGGGCTGAAAATGAGCCATGGAGAGCCCAGATTTAGGTTAAACCTAAATGAGGTTTAAATTCCACCAGGAGCTGGCCAGAGGGATTTCTCTCTGGAACAATGATCCCTGCAGCCTCCAGCAGCACCAAAAGCAGTTTTTCTGCAGCTCACAAAGGTCAAGAGGAAAATCTTCCATCCTCTGTTCTCTGTGTTGAATTTCAGTTTATGGGTGCAGGGAAATGCTGCTTGGAGTCTCCTCTAAAACACAAAATTAAATTTTTTACATGGCTTTGTTGTTTGGGATGGGAGGTGATGGAGATCTTGGTGCTTTCCTCACACAGGTTCTTTCCTGGGGCTGAAAATGAGTCATGGGGAGCCCAGATTTAGGTTAAATCTGAGGTTTAGATTCCCCAAACAGGGATTTTGGCAGCTCTGTGTTGTAACCCAAGGAAATCCTGTGGGTCACTCCTTCATCTGATCCCCTGCCTGCCCAATTCAGCTTTCAGTGGGATAAAAACTCCAAATTTTCTCCACCAACTCCATAAAAACACCAAACCATTGGATGGTTTGGGTTGGAAGGGACCCCAAATCCCACCCTGGCCGTGTCTGATCCCCAGGGCAGGAGGGAACACCACGAGCTGCTTGGACCATGAAATCCATCAAAGATTTTGGGAACTTTTTTGCCTTTTTGGCCAGAGGCAAAGAGGGAGCAGAGCCATTGGCCAATGTGGGTTTAATAGGAGGCTGATTTCTGCTGTAAACAGGGCAGAGGAGGCAAAGCTGGGCTGACACAGCCAGTCCTGCTCTGGTTCTGGTGGGAGCTGCTCTGGAGCTGGCCTGGATCTCCTTTATCCATCTGCCATGGAATTTTGGAGCTTTTCCCGTGGAAAATTATGACTTTGCATCAAAACTTGATTATTTCCCAGTTTATGATTATGATTTTGTTTTTTATCCTGAGAAGGAGTTGATGGTTTTTTGTTTACAGATCAGCCTGGGTTTGCTGTTCTCTGGTGAAAATGTGAAAATCTCCAGCAGGCTTTGCGTGCTTGGTTTCAATTTCGTGTCAAAACTCCAGTTTATACAAGGAGATGAGAGAAGGAATTTCCAAAGGAATTTTCTCCCAGTCCCACAGCCTGGAATTCCCTGGTTTAACCCATCACAGGGGTGAGGAAGGGCTGGGTTGGGATCAGATCCAGGTTAGGCTGGGTTTCTCTTTTCCCTTTCCCTTCTGCATTTGGGGGTGCCCAGATCTGGGGGTTGGTTTGGGTTCATCTCAGCAGGAATTTCATCCAAAATCCTCTTGCTTTCCCTTCCACATCCAGAGAATCTGGGGTGCAGTGTGGGGCACTTTTATCTCAATAAATTCTTTATAAGCTGCACACCAACCCCAGGCTTGGGTACAGGAGGGGAATGTAAATATCTGCCTGGTCTGACTGAGCATTCCCAGTGATTTATGGCTGAAAACCATAAATTTATGGCTCCAACCAGCAGGGTTTGTCTGAATTTATCTCCTAAAACTGTTGGAGGACAGTGACTGCAACCTCAACATGAGAACAGAGCTCTTGAATTAAATCATTGCAGCCTTGGGCTGAGATTGTTCCTAACTGCCAGCACCAGCATCCCCTCCAGCTCTGGGAAATGTGGATATTCTGATCCACACATTAAATTTTCAGAGGCTGAGGTAGAAGATAAGCTGGCTTTGATAAACTCTTGAACTGCAAGAAAATATCCCTTTCAAATATATCTGAAAAATGCAGGGAAGCCTTGGATGCAGAGTCAGGAAAAGCTTGGAATGAAGCCTTTATTTACTTTTCTTTCTCTGCTTTGTTTATTTTCTCTCTTTTTTCCTTTTCCCCCCAGAGAACAGACCTCAGCCCTACTTTGCAGTTTTGCTTGGTGATGTTTTTTTTTCTCCTTTTTTTTTTCCCTGCTCCCTGCCTTGCTTTCCCATGGATAAATGAGGAAATTCAGCAACTCCAGGTCCCTCTTCCAAAACGAGTTTTGTCCCTGTCATTTCCAGAAGCACTTTCTGCTGGGCTGGTGCATTCCTGCTGGGGCTGGAATTTGCTCTGGAGAGGCAATAAATTCACTGTAAACTTCTGAGAAGTGGAAGAATTTCTCCTGAAAACTTTGTTTCTTTATTGCTGGGATGTTTTTTTCCTGGGATCTGGCCTGAGTCACTCCTGCTGCAGCACAAACTTGGTGCCCTGTGGCCTGGGAGAGAGGCAGTGGCAGGGAATTGTTTAAGGGATTTAAATGTAGGATCTGAGAATTTTGGGATTCCAGAGGGGTTTGGGTTGGAAGGGACCTTAAATTTCATCCTAAACCCCAACTTGAATCCCATTCTTAAATCTCATCCTAAATCCCATCCTCAAATCCCATCCTCAAACCCCATCCTAAACCCCATCCTAAATCTCACCCTAAAACCCCATCCTAAACTCCATCCTTAACCCCATCCTTAAACTCCATCCTTAAATCCCATCCTAAACTCCATCCTTAAACACCATTCTAAAATCCCATCCCAAATCTCATCATTAACCCCATCCCAAACCTAATCCTAAACCCCATCCTTAAAACTCAATCCTTAAACCCCATCCTTAAATCCCAATCCTTAAACTCCATCCTAAACCCCATCCTTAAATCCCAATTCTTAAACTCCATCCTTAAATCCCATGCTAAACCCCATCCTAAATCCCATCCTAAACCCCATCCTTAAAACCCCATCCTAAACCCCATCCTTAAAACCCAATCCTTAAACCCCATCCTTAAATCCCAATCCTTAAACTCCATCCTTAACCCCATC
>NW_027635612.1:0-46424 GCF_903797595.1 Erithacus rubecula | reverse complement strand
GCCCTTCTGTCCAAAGGTGATGCGCCCTTTTGTCCCTGAGTTCCTGGAAAAAGCTTCATGCCTAGCCAGTCCAGTCGTTTTCCTCACTAGCTCACTTTTGAGTGAGCTGCTTCTGCCTTCAGATTTCTTTCCTGAAGTGTCTCCATCCTTCTTGGAATCCTTGTTCTTAAGGGTTGTTTCCGGTAAAAAATCAGTGCTTGATTCAATTATTCTCAAATCTGCATCCTGAATATGCCAGTCTTTCCCTTTGTAAGTCCAGTGTAGTTTTGTTGATTCTCCTCCTTTCTTGCAGGTTATTTAAAAACTCCATAATTTCATGGTTACTGCACCTCAGGAAGCCTCTGACCACCACATCTCCCCCCAGCCCTTCTCTGTTTGCAAACAGCAGGAGACAGAGCTTTCCTCTGGAGTGGGAAGAAAAGGAAACCTCCCCAAAGTGCAGCCTGGAAGGTTCAGCCTGGAGGTGAGGAAAGAGCAAAGTACCTGCCAGGGGAGAATGTTGGTGGCCCAGGTGTCCCAGCTGAGGCTGGGCCATGCCATGGCTCTGTGTGCCAGGAGCCGGCAGCGCTGGGTGCAGGGAGCCCAGGGAGGGCACAGCAATGCTGGGCTGAGAAATGCTGGGGGGACAGCGAGATGGGCGTGTGCAGCCAGCCAGGGCAGAGGAGTAGCATGCACAGGGGCACAGGCTGCAGGAGAGATGGCCAAGGGCTGGGCAGGGCTGGCAGGGCCAGAGGCACCCGGGCCTCTGTGCCCTGGGCTGGGCAGGGCCTCTGCAGCCCCACAGAGGAACTTTCCTTGCAGGGGCTGCAATTTGCTGCTGCCTGGGCCCTCCCTGAGCAGGCAGGCAGGGCTTGCAAGTTGATGCCATTTGTCCTTGCTGCCCCTCCCATCCCAGTGCCCCAGGAACAGCCCTGAGCCACCCATGAGGGACAGGCCCTGCTGGGCCAGGCCTGGGCTCAGCCCTTGGCCTTTCTGCTGCCTCCAACCAGCCCAGGCTTTGCTCAGCATTGCAGTTCCTGCCCACAGCCTTGGGCTCCTGCAATGCTGCCCTCAAGGATCTGCTCTCAGCAGTCCCTGGGGAGCCTTTGGCAGTCCCTGCCCTCAGTGGGGCCACTGATGCTCCAAAGGGACTTGGAGTTTTGCTTCTGACTCCTTGAGCAGCTTCTTCAACCTTCTCTCAGTGCCTGGGGCTCATGGACTCAGCTCCAAATCTGTCCTGTTATAAATATGATTCCTGCTAATTAAATTGTAATTATATTAGCAAAATTGTTGTTTTGTATGAATAGAAAAATTGTACTTAATTCTTCCAATGCATAAAAGATAAAGGAAGGTTAAACAAAGCAGATGGTATCATTCTCCAGATGTCCAGTGGGAGTGGAGATAATAAGAGTATTGGTCTAAGAACAGCATCTAGAAATAAAACTTTTGACCTTGAATTGAGCCAAATTGGGATGATTCCAAGCATTAGACACTTGGCTTGTTATGGGAACATAGGCTTAATTATATAACTCTAATCTCAGTGCACCTGCTCTACCTGAGAGGCCACCCTGAGGAAGACCCAGAGCCTTCACCAGAAACAAGATCCCTGAAAGGAGGAGAGACCCCCCGACCGTTGTTGAAGCATGAGCAACACAACATAGTGACGGAGATTTTAGGAATAGGATCTAGGAGAAAATTTCCAGAACATTCTGTATTAATATGCATTAGTAAACTATGTAAATGAAATTTTAGCTTGCTTCAGTTGGCATGGTGTGAGAGGGAGGGCCCTCCCCGTACCCCTGGTTGGTTTTGCTTATGCTGTATTTGAACCCAACCTCAATTACACTAAAATACTCACTGCCAAATTTTGTAATTATTTAAATATACATAACAAATATACTTTGATTGTATTTGTTTATATACAAATACTGCTATTATTAATAAATTACTGCCAAATTTATATTTGTTTTTTGATTAATTGTACAATCAAAGACTCCATTCATAACAATTTTGGGGATCATTAAAATACAGAAAGATTCCAGGAGCTCTTTGTATTTCTTCAATTGTCTTCAAGACTCCAGGGCTTGTGTAGATGCTCTGAGACATTTTGGAGTTTTCCTAAGAAGGAAGATTTGAAAGTGCATCATGACTTTACTCAAGGGAATGTTTTTCAATTTTTCTGTTCAGAGGCGAAGTGATAGAAGCATTTCCCAAGTGACCTTGATGCAGAATATCTCCTTAGGAGGTCTGGGCACACTGAAGAATGAGCCCCTTTGCAGGCTGACCCTGTTTGGACAACTTGCCCCTCACCCCCATCATCACCATATCATGATGTCTCCCACCTGGTGCTGACAACCCAAAATATTAAAAACCTCATTATTTCTCTTTGTAATAAAAATGTTATTTAATTTTAAAATTAAAATTGATTTTCCTTATTTGTAATATTGTTATTCTATATTTTTAGATCAAATTTTTATATTTGTAATAAAAATATTTTATTAGCAACCAATAAAATTATTGGTCATTGCTTTTATGTAATACAATTCCCTTCATTAATTAAGCTCTATTGGTTATTTATTTCTCCCTTTTAAGGATAATTCATAATGTTTGAGTTATTTTTTTATCTTTTTTATATCTTTTTTTTTTTAGACAGGTTTAGGGTGGGCACTTCGGGGTCCAGGGAGACATTTCTGGGGCACATTCGGGGCAGTTTGGGTCTGGGGGAAGAATTTTGAGGGACAGGAGGACACTTGGGGGCATTGAGTGAGCACTAAAAAAGAACTTAGGGATCCTGAGGGAAAGTCTGGGCTTTGAAGTGGCGCATGGGGGTCTGTAAGGGGGTTCTCCGGGGTGCAGGGCATGATGGGAGTTGTAGGAGTAGGTATAATACAGTTTAATGGGGCTGCAGAGCCTCATGGTTATTCCAGGCACAGCTGCAATATCTCTCGGTGAAGCGTGGGGCATGATGGGAGATGAAGTCATTGCTTGAATAGCATTCTATGGCACCACAAAGCATGATGGGAGCTGTAGTCCCGGAAGTGATTCTAGTAGAGTGTTTACAAACTCTAGGAGGGCACTTGGGAGACACTTTTGCCTCTGAATGGCAACTTCAAGTCCTCAGGGAGGAATGTTACAGTTCGGGAGCACTTGGGGGGAGCTTGGGGAGCTCTAACTGGACTCTTTAGGGCACAGGGCACATCAGGAGTTTTAGGCACGGGACTGTGTTATGAGGTGCTCTAAGCTTGAGGGGGATGGCAGGAGATGAATTCCCAGAAGTGCCTGTAACGAGCATCTGTGGGCTTGGGAGCATTCAGGGGATCCTGGAATGTTTTTGGGGTACCAGAATGGCCGCTGAGGGGACACTTAGGGATCCTTGGAGTTTCTGGAGGACATCTATTGGACATACAGGGGGGGGATACCGGGGTTCTGTGGAGCACGGGGCATGATGGGTATTGTAGTCCAGGCTCCAATGAGGCTCTAGGGGCTGCAAGGCATGCTGGGAGTTAGAGGCAGAAAGGAAAAATGGCGCCGACTCCAGGCACCACCCCTGAGGCCCCAGTCCTCGGCCTGAACCTCCTTGGTGGCACCTTGGGCTGACACATACCTCAGGAGGGTGTCTGTTTTCCCAGGGGAAAATAAGGTGTTTTAGATTGCTTCAAAAGTAAAACAAAGGGGAGAAAACCCTGTTTGCTGGTGTGGAGGCAGTTCTCCAAGCACAGCAGGTCCCAGGTGAGTCAGGACAGACAGGATGGGGTTGGGGAATGTGGAGCAAGGTTGCCCACATGGGCTCAGACCTCAAGGCACAGCTTCTCTGAGCAGGCCAGACCTCCTGAGGAGAAACTCTGGATCAATATCAATCACAGAATGCTGCAATCACCTCTGCTTAAAGAGAACAGTAATAAAATCCATCCTTTAAAATAGGAATGGATATTTTTAAGAAACACTTTGAAGTGTTTTTCCATAACTATTATAGGAAACATTCCTAATGAACTACACCAGACCAGAGGGAAATCAAGGCAGAGCCATGGCTTGTTAGGAAACCTCTCAAGAACTCCAAGTGAGAATCAAACTCCAAAGTCCCTTAAAGTTTTAATGGGTCCCAGTGAGGGACACAACTGGGAAAGTGTCCCCAAGCCTCAATCAGAGCAGAGAACTGGAGGCAGAGATGACAGATGGGGGCAAAGAGAAGCCAAGTCTTGGTGCCCTGGGGCACAGCAGGGTCTGTGCCACCAAGGGCTGTGAGGAGACACCTTGTCCTGAGCCACTGGGGCCTCCTGGCACAGCCCCAGCAAGGCTGGGCACTGTCACCCCTTGTCCTGCCCTCAGCATCCCCCCACATCCCAGTGGCCTCAGGGATCTGCTGGGACCAGTCCCTGGGGAGCCTTGGTCAGGATTGGCCCTGGGGGCTCCTTCAAGCTCCCAGGGACTGCAGGTTTTTCCAAGGACTTTGGGTTTTGCTTTTGCCTTGGAGTCTCTGAGAACTTTGCGCAAACATGGCCTTCACTTACCTTCTTTAATTAGTCTCGAGAGCCTTTGTCAGTAACAACATTCAATAGAGCTCAATGCCTCTAGGTGCTTCAGTTTTCAAAGGTTCTTTACTTTTTCCTTTCTACACTGACTTTCTGAGAACGGACAACACTCAGACAAAGAGGGGGTTTCAATTTTTTTTTAAGCAATACAAAGTTTTTAAGGTTCCCCACTGCATACAGGCACAAGGTGCCACCAAGGAAATTCCTCATCCCCAAGGCAGAGCCCTGAAAGCAATGTTTGAGACCTTTGCACTCCTTGGTTCCCTGAGGCCTTGCAGTATCACAAAGGCTCCTTGGTTCCATGAGGTTCTGGGCTGTCACAGTGGAGATTTGGGTCCATGGGGCCCCACGGTCTCACAATGCTCTTTTTGGTTCCATGAGGCCTTGATCTGTCACAATGGACCCCTGGTTCCATGAGGTCCATTGGTGTCACCATGGTCTCCTTGGTTCCATGAGGCATCACAATGTCACAACACACCCTTGGTTCCATGAGGTTTCTGCAGCATTGCTTCCCCCATGGCCCAGCAGAGCTCATTTGTTCTGTCCATCAGCTGGGCCATCACTCAGGGCATCTTCCCCTTTCAGGAATTGCTGAGATAACCCAGGCTGGACATCAGTCTTGTCCTGAATTCTCTTTGGTGCCAGGCAGGTGGAATTCCCAGCTGACCATGAGCATCTTGCTCTGAGAGCAGCTGAAGGGAGATAAACCTTGAATTCCTGAGTGACACACACTTCACTTTACAAACAATAAAAGCTACACAAAATTTTTACAAAGCAGAAGTCTTCTGCATAGTCCCTGCAAACGAGCAGGGCTTCTCTCCCATGTCTGGATGCATCTTGGTGGTTTCTTTTCTGGAAGCTGAGTGAAAGGGCTCCATGTGCACTCCCTCATCAATTTGGTGCTAAGTTACATTGACTCCTAATCTCTGCTATTTCTTCACTAGCTGTAATAAAGGTAAGTTTAATGTGCACTGTGTTTGTATCTACCTGCACTTCTTTTGTTTGTCCTGTATACTAAGTAGTCAATTTAAAGATTCTTGTCTGTTTATGTTGAATCCATTCAGTAAATAATTCATTTTAGAATAGACCTAATCAGCCATGGTAAAGAACTTGTGCGAAAGAGCAATTTGGGCAGCAGGCTACCTGAAACAGAGTTACTGCCAGAAACCTGAGCATAGGGCAGGACTTGTCTAAGCTTTCATTCCATTTGTAACGTATTTCATTTAAGAACAAAATAAGAGAAATCCTTTCTTTTCCACATTTATTCCTTTCCTGTTTATACACTGATATGAGCAATCTCCAGTTGACATTGATCCCCAGCACCTCCTAATGCAGTCTGAATAGATAGGAAAATCAAGACACTTTATGGCTGACCATCAATCACACTTTGTACTTACCCCCACTGCCCATTTCCCTTATCCAACCCCTGACACTCAGAGCAGCCTTGTGCAAATCTGAACTTCCTCCACTCCAGTCTGTGCCTGCAGCTTTCAGCTCCATGGCACCAAATCCCACCTGCTTTCCTTGGAGAATGAACTGCTCAAGACACAGAAGAATGTTCATTTATTGTGAGCAAACAAACCAAGGGAAGGCACAGCTCCATAAAAAACAAAAATCATTCCTCTACTGAATATTACATCCTCTTTCCACAGCAGACAGTCTCAGAGCAATGGAAAACATATCCTGTGCCCAGCACAGATCCCAGGATGCCCCAAACCCTCCCAGCCCCGATTCTGCCCAGATTTGCTCTTTGCACACGAGCCCCACACTGAAGTCACGAGCTGCCTCCAATGCCCAGAGGAAGGAAAAGAGAGAAAGTGGCTGCAGAGCTCTCTTGTGCACAGCTACAGCTGCACTAATGCCAATATTCTGGGCTTACAATACCTTGATCCAACACGCTTTACTGCATCTGTTCCCTGGGTAGAAATCTGGCTGGATGGCCGGGCCCAAGGAGTGCTGGGCAATGGAGCCACATCCAGGGGTGTCCCCAGTGTTCAGGATTGGGGCCAGGGCAGTTCAATCTCTTTCTTGCTGATCTGGATGAGGCCATCGAGGGCACCCTCAGTCAGATGCCAGGTGAGCCCAGGCTGGCTGGGAGTGTGGCTGTGCTGCAGGGCAGGAAGCTCTGCAGAGGGATCTGCACAGGCTGGAGCCATGAGCCCAGGACAATGGGATGAGGTTCACCAAGGCCAAGGGCTGGCTCCTGCCCTGGGCTCACAACCACCCCAAATCCCTGACTGTGCCCAGTTCCTGATCCCCATAGCCTGTCCCGTTTCTTTCATCCCTGCAGTGCCAGGCACTTTCTGGGACAGGGGAGCTTTGCTGTGGAGATGGAGGGAGGTGCAAGTGCCACTCCTGCACTGGGAACCAGAACTCATCAGGTTTGTGTTCTTTGAGGGTCAGGAACTGGTGAGACTCAGAAGCATAGATAGATGTCTCTTCATGGCCAACAAAAAAAATGTAACAATGATATAATTCCATAAACATCACAATTTCTCCTCAGCTCTGTGCCATGTCAAAGCAGTATCTGATGTGTCCAATGTGGGAGGATAGTTTGTAGGGATAGTTCAGAAGGCAATCTTTCCCGATGAATTACAACTGTACTGATTGCTGGGAAATGAAAACAGCCTTGCCTGCATAATGAGTATGGGTATTCTAAAAGTGTGGGCTAACTAGTCAAGGGTAGGTTACTGATGCAGTTAGAGCTTGAGACCTAGAGATGGCTGCAGTTTGGGATGGAGTCTGCAGGCTGTGCTGTGAGGGGGAAGTTGTTGTGGAAGGGACAAACAAGGTAAGATGCTGTGTGAGGGACACACAGGGTTAGGTGTCCACGTAGGGGACAGGTTGGGGTCAACCTGTCTTGCAGAAGGAAACTTAGAGAGAGGAGAGAAGAAGTCAGTGCTGTGTGGAGCTCCACATGAGGAAAGGGTCAGAGTTGGCTGAAAGAAATAATGAGAAGTATTTAATAAATTGTTGATGCTTGGTTAGCAACCAATAGACATGGCTCAGCTGAGGCCTTATTAGCAGGCCATGAAAATGGCTTGTCTGAGGGTTCAGTGCAACAATCTAGCTGCTAAACTGCACTTATTAAAAAGGTCAGGCTATAGCAGCCTATTCATAAAATTGATACTACTGCAGCTAGAATATATGAGAGAAGGAAGAGATGGATAGTTTGTTGCTATATAGAGGATAGATGCAGTAGGTTTGCTGCTAAAAAGCACGTATACAGACTTAGCTAAAAAAGTAGAAGGGGTGGTCTTCTCATCCTTGCAAGAGCCAATAGTAGGAGAAGTATATGTACCTAAAACAAATGAAAGTATGCCAAATATGCATTAGTCATTATATTTTGGATTATAAATGTAGATGGTGCCTTCAATAAATTGAACTATGCTTTATCAATCACACTGATTGGTTGCATATTTCCCTCGCCGAAGCTTCTCCACAAGTGGCATCCAGAACAGGGACCTTGAAGCTCTGCCACTCTGCACTGACCCACCGCCGGAGGTAAGCGAGCTGGCAAGCACCAAGTAGCAGCACTTGGAGGGCAGAGATCTCTGTATGCTGGCATAGGAATGGATCCCGTGCCTGAGCCGCTCCCAATGAAGGAAGCTCACCGTTCCGTTTACACCGCCGATCAAAGGCTGCCATGCGCACACATTAGCAGACAATTGGCTTAGATTGCTGGACTGCCCCTCTTGTTCTTCTGTAAAAAGGGAGGAATATGGATAAGCAAGCGTCATATTATTTATTTAAATGCTTTTTAGAAAAGCGAAAGTTAGAACTTGATCTTAATAAAAATTTGCCCAAGGTGTTAGACTATGCTAAAGAACAGGGCTTTCTTACCAACCCAGATGACTTTTTCAAAATTGAGGAGTGGCAAAATCTAGGAGATTGCTTGTATAGAGCAGTTATTGATAAGGATAAGGTAGCAAAACAGTTGTCTCAACCCTAGTGCGTCATAATTGCTTAGAGGCATATAAGGCAGAGAAAAATATTGCTGCTGTTGCCTCTATGCACTTGGATGGCAAACCGTCCACTATGCTGTCCATCACAGGACATAATAAATCCCCTGCTGCACAGCCAGGAATGTATATTTTTGGAGGAGACAATCTTCCTCAAGCACTGACTACACAACAAGTTTTATTACCTCCTAAGTCTGCCTCTGAATCAGTGCCCTCTGCCCCCCCCCGCCCCCCCGCCCCCCCCCCCCCCCCCCCCCCCCCCCGCTGCTATCACAGCAGGAGGAGCTGCCCTCAAAGGAGACAGCTGAGTTAAAAAAGGAAGCGGCACATTACCATGATAATAAGGTGCCAAAAGGCAGAGCTAAAATCAAGGGTAAAGTGGAATGGGGAGAGATTATGAAGGAAGCAATAGTAACTGGAGAAAGGGATTATGTGGCAAAATTACAGGAGCCACGTGTAACACAGCAAGCATTTCCAGTTGCATTTACCCCTGCTGCGGAAAATAGAATGGAAGCAACAATAACTCCTTTAGATTGGACATTGTTATTGCAGCTTTGTAGTACAGTTAATGAAGCTGGCAGGCATGGGGAACCAACAAAGCAAGTGTTTAATTATATTTGGGGATCAGGGTTATTGTTGCAAGAGGATATAAAAAATATTTTCAAATTATGACAAGCTCACAATTTATGTTACGGCAGGCTCACTTCCAAGGTCTTTGTCAACATACTGCACTTATTTGGAGAGCACAGGATGATCCGCTTCACGGGATCACATTAGAGCAGTTGGGGATTGGTCGATTTGCCACACCTGAGAGTCAAGCTCTGTTGGGACCAGATGTAGTAAAAGAGGCAATGCGGTTAGCTCGTGTTGAATATGATAAGGCTAGAACAGAACGAGGGGAATTGCCATCTTATATGAACATTAAACAAGATCCACAGGAACCTTTTTCTAGTTTTGTTACAAAATTACTGCAGCAACAGAAAGATCAGGGGTACCTCTGTTTATGCAAGGAGCTCAACTTAAACAGTGTGTTACTCAAAATAGCAATTCTCGAGTAAAATCAGTGATAGCTACTTCACCCAGCAATTGGGAAGTAGTAGAGCTTTTAGAACATATGAGTAAAATTCCTCAGGGAATTCAGGCTATGTTAGTTGAAGCTGTAAATATTTTGACATTAACCTTAAAAGAGGGGCAGTCTCAGATTCAAGCCTTTGCTGCTGCACTGGCACCACTAAAATCGCCTGACTCCCGGAGTGCTGGCAAGACTTGTTCAACCAGCAATTGCTTTAGATGTGGTCAGTCTGGCCATATATGCAGAGTGTAGGATTACGAATGTGTGGTGTCGAAACTGTCAGCTCGACTCTCATTCCACTGAAGCCTGCAGACAGAAGGCATAAAACAGATGGACGAGCGTAAGGGGATGTGGCGCCAGGACACCAACTGCGGGCCAAACCTCCCAAGCATTCCAGGCGGCCCCTCCCTACTCCCAGCCGGCGAACTCCGGCCAGTCACAAGAGGCAGCCTCGGCTTGGACTTGGCAGCCACAATAGACATTGTATTAAAGGATACAAAGCTGGTAAAAATCCCTACTGGAGTGTGTGGACTCTTAATGTTAAATGGACAACCTTATGGGGCTTTGTTGTTAGGTAGATCCTCAGCCACCTTACAGGGTTTGACTGTGGAACCTGGAGTTATCAATGCAGACTATACATGAGAAATCATGATTATGGCTCATACACGTTTTCCTCCTATTAGTATCCCTGCAGGAAGCCTTATAGCTCAACTGGTCCCACAGCAGCAACTGGTCAAGGAGGCACAAGGATCTGTGCAAGGAGCTGGTGAATTGGGATCTACAGGAGGCTTGGTACTACTGACCCTCACAATGGAACAACGTCCGGTAGTGGAAATTATTTCACGGCATGGCTCTCAAGAAAAACAGCTTTGAGCCTTATTGGACACTGGTGCAGACATTACTATTATTGCCTGGCGTCAGTGGCCATCTAACTGGCCTCTACAAAACCACTTGGAGGCAGTTGAGAGGGTCGGTGGAGCAGGATGGGTCCAGAAAAGTTGTGAACAAGTGTCCATTGCTATTGAACAAAATGCAGTATCAACTCCGTACTGGAGTACAGGCATTAATCGGGCGAGATGTGCTTGCTCAAATGGGACTGGTACTATACAAGGACAATGGCCCTTTTTAATGGCAGCCACTACTTTGACTTCCCAACTGAGCAGTGGCCGCTAAAAAGGGAAAGTCTTGAGGAAGCCCACCTTTTAGTACAAAAACAACCACATCAGCGATTGATGGCAACACCACACAAACCCCATCTGAAGATAGCTCCACTCCTGACACATCAAGAGAGAGAACTATCTGAGGGACTATCTAGCAGTACAGCTGCTGGTTCTCCAACTCCAGAGCCTTCTAAGGAAGAGGATTGAGTGGACAATCCTTCTTGATTTAGACACACTTGCTCATCAGAAACCCTGAAAGGTTTGTGACCATACGGGACTTGGGAGAAGATGGTCTTTAAGCTGTGTTAAGGGATATGGGAGTGGTGCTTGGGTGTAAATCTGTTGTGGGGGTGTAAACAAAAGCTTTGGGTACATCAATCACAGTTGTGGCAACCTGTATGCAGGCCATGTTTGTGGGTCCTCAATAGTAGTAGCTGACAGCAAGATGTTCAAAATGAAACTGAGAATTGCTCACAAGGAGCTGCTGAACTTGTTTTCGATAATCGGGAAAACAGATATATCGATTGTTAGTACGTTGCTGTCTTCTGCAGGCTATCAAACAGATTAAGTGCTACCTTGCTACAGTAGCACTCAGGGTCATCTGTTCTCGAGATATAGGCATTTTACGACACCGTATTATAAGAGAGGAGGAGTAGGATGTTGCTGTTAAGAGACTCCGACAACTTAATCTTGGGAGTAATAATTCTTAGCATCCTCCCAATACAGGCATGGGTACTAGTACAGGCCCCAGCACAACCTAAAACTAATATCTGGGTTACTTTGGCAAACAAAACTGGGCAAGATGCCATCTGCCTGTCCTTAGCATCACCAGGCAATCCTTTTTCCACCTATTTAGTTGGCATACCTCTTGACACCTGTCCATGCCCCAGGGACATTTCAACATGCAACACTACTGGTCCAAAAAATAATGTTGATTCTTGGGATCAATGGGTGCCTTACTTGGGGCATGCAGCATTAGAACCCCAAGAGTTGGAATTATTTGGGTCTGTTTGAGCCGATGCCTGTGTGATCTTTAATTACTCTGGTAAGTCCTTACGACGACCAGGATTTAATTACATGGTGTTGGTAAATGCAACTCTCCCAGTATATTGGAACGCCTCACAATGGCGTAATTATACCTCTGCCAACATTTCAGTATCTGCAAATACACCTATTGCCCTACCTTCAGGAACATTTTTGATTTGTGGAGATAGAGCTTGGCCAGATATACCATCCAGATTAAGAGGTGATGCATATACATTAGGAAGGCTTACTTTGCTTACACCCAATACATCAATGATCTTACAGGCCCATCAGAAACACCTTCACACCAAAAGATTACCCATGCCTTTAAGCCTGACTGTCAGTATAATGTACAATTCTGGTGCACAGGAAAAATTGTTGCAGCATCTCTTTTTACTCCAGGCATAGCTAGTGTGGGAGCTTTGGGCCAGCTTAATAAGATTGGCTGCTGGCTAAGAAAACAGACCAATGCAACCTCTACAGGTCTTTCCCAGCTATTAACTGATGTTGATTCTGTTAGACATGCTACCTTACAAAACCGAGCAGCAATAGATTTTTTACTTGTAGCACAGGGCCCGCCCCTACAACTCCCATCATCCCCCGCGCCCCAGAGAGCCCCATTAGAGCCCCCCCAGTGCCCGCACGGACTCTGAAGGGTCCCAGATTCTCCTCCCTGACCTCCAAGTGCCTCCCTGGACCCCCAAGTGCCACTCTGAAGCCCAGACTTTCTTCTAAATTTTTCCGCAGACCCAAAACTGCTCCGAATATACCCCAGAAATGTCTCTCTGGACCCTGAAGTGCCCACCTTAAACCTGTCTGAGAAAAAGTTAGCAATAAGATGATAAAATTATTACAAATATTACAAATTATCCTAAAGTGGGAGAAATAAATAATCAATTGAGCTTAATTAATTAATTATGGGATTTTTCTTACTTAGAAACAATGACCAATAATTTATGTGGTTGCTAATAATATAGATATTATTAATATAATTTTAAAAAAATAGGTTAAAATGTATAAAAGAGTAATGTCTCATAAAAATTTAATTTTATTATATAATTACATCTTTGTTTTAAAGAGAAAATTATGAGGGTTTTTTATATTTTTGGTTGTCAGTCCCAGGTGGGAGGTATAATGAGTTGGTGAGGTTGGGGGTGAGGAGTAGGATGAACAAACTGGGTCAGCCTGCAAGGGGCTCATTCTTCAATGTGTCCAGACCTCCCAGGGAGACATTCAGAATCATGATCAACTGCAGAAGGCTTCTGTCAGTTTCTCTCTGAAATGAAAAACAGAAAAACATTCCCTTGAGGAAAATAAAGTCATGAGATGCACTTTTAAATCTGCTTCCTTAACAGAACTCCAAACTGACTCCAAACAACTGCACAAGCCCTCGAGACTTGATGACAAATAGAGAGAGAAAAAGAGCAACTGAGGACTTTCTGTATTTTAATGATCCCTAGGGTGGATTTGAGGCTGAGTCCAGAATCCTCAGACACTGAGAGAAGGTTGAAGAAGCTGCTCAAGGAGTCAGAAGGAAAGCTCCAAGTTCCTTGGAGCATCACTGGCCCCACTGAGGGCAGGGACTGTCAAAGGATACCCAGGGATTGCTGAGAGCAGATCCTTGAGGGCAGGATAGCAGGAACCAAAGGCTGTGAGCAGGAACTGCAATGCTGAGCAAGGTCTGGGCTGGTTGGAGGCAGCAGAAAGGCCAAGGGCTGAGCCCAGGCCTGGCCCAGCAGGGCCTGTCCCTCACAGGTGGCTCGGGGCTGTTCTTGGGGCACTGGGATGGGAGGGGCAGCAAGGACAAATGGCATCACCCTGCAAGCCCTGCCATCCTGCTCAGGGAGGGCGAAGGCAGCAGCAAAGAGCAGCCCCTGCAAGGGAAGTTCCTCCTGTGGAGCTCCAGAGGCGCTGCCCAGCCCAGGGCACAAAGGCCTGGGTGCCTCTGGCCCTGCCAGCCCTGCCCAGCCCTTGGCCATCTCTCCTGCAGCCTGTGCCCCTGTGCGTGCTGCTCCTCTGCCCTGGCTGGCTGCACACGCCCATCTCTCTGTTCCCCCAGCATTTCTCAGCCCAGCATTGCTGTGCCCTCCCTGGGCTCCCTGCACCCAGCGCTGCCGGCTCCTGGCACACAGAGCCATGGCATGGCCCAGCCTCAGCTGGGACACCTGGGCCACCAACATTCTGCCCTGGCAGGGACTTCGCTGCTTCCTCACCTGCAGGCTGAACCTTCCAGGCTGCACTTTGGGGAGGCTTCCTTCTCTTTCCACTCCCAAGGGAAGCCCTGTCTCCTGCTTTTCACAAACAGAGAAGGGCTGGTGGAAGATGTGGTGATCAGAGGCTATTTGGGGTACAGTTATCATGAAATAATTAAGTTTTTAAACATCCTGTGAAAGAAGGTGAGCCATCAACAAAATTTCTAACACCAGAGTTACAGAGAGCAGACGTCAAACTATTTAGGATGCAGATTTGGTGTGCACAAATCAGGTACTGATTGTTTTTGAGGGAAACAGTCCTTAAAACAAAGGATTCCAAAATGATGAATATTCTTAAAGAAAAAAATCTAATAGAAGAAGTAGCAGCCTGTACCAGTGTCCCAGAAGATGAGCCAGTGAGGAAAACCACTGCCCTGGCTGGACATGGAGCTTTTTTCAGGAACTCAGGAAAAAAGATGCATCAACTTTAGACAAAGGTGCAAGCAACTCAGAAGTTTTTAAGGATGTTGTCAGGTCATGAAGAAAGAAACTGAGGTGAAAACTCAATTAGAACTTAAGCTGGCAGTTCTGTGTAGGATAAGAAAAATTATTTTTACAATACATTAATGGAAAAAATGAAGGAAAAGGAGAACCTTGATTTCTTACCGGGGGCAGGGGGGATATGTTTACCAAAGATAAGGAAAAGGCTGAGGTACTTAACCGCTTGTTGGCCTAAATTTTCAACAATAAGACAGGTTGTCCTTAGGACAAGTGTTCTCCTGAGCTGGTAGATGGGGACGGGGGGCAGAATACACACCTCTAATCCAGGGAGAATTAACGGGGGATCTGCTGAGCCACTCAGATGCTCACAGGTGTGAGCAGATGGGATCCATATTAGGGGGATGAGAGAGCTGTTGGATGAGGTTCCCAAGCTGCTCTCCATCATTTATCATCAGTCCTGGCTAACCAGGGAGGTCCCAGACAGCTGGAGGAGCCAATGTGTGCCCATCCCCAAGAAGGGCTGGAAGAAGAATCTGGGGAGCTTCAGGCCTGTCAGCCTGACCTTGGTGCCCAGCAAGGTGATGGGACAGATCACCTTGAGTGCCATCCCAGGGCACCTACAAGATGGCTGAGGGATCAGAGCCCACTAGTGTGGATTTCAATATCTGCTTTGATGATCTGAATGAGGGAATTGAGTGCACCATCAGCAAATTTGCAGATGATTGCAAGCTGGGTGTGAGTATGGATTTGCTGGAGGGTAGGAGGACTCTGCAGAGGGACCTGGACAGGCTGGATCCAGGGCCCAAATCCAAGAAGATCAGATTTAACAAGACCAAGTCCCAGGTCCTCCACTTTGGCCACAACAACCCCTGCAGCTCTACAGGCTGGGGACAGAGTGGCTGGAAAGTGGCCAGGTAAAAAGGGAGCTGGGGGCACTGATGGACAGCAGACTGGACACGAGCCAGCAGTGTGCCCAGGTGGCCAAGAAGGCCAATGGCTCCTGGCCGTGATCAGGAATGGTGTGGCCAGCACCAGCAGGGAAGTGATTCTTCCCCTCTGGTGGGCACTGGTTGGGCAGCACCTTGAATGCTGTGTCCAGTTCTGAGCCCCCCAATTTAGGAAGGACATGGAGGGGCTGGAGCATGTGCAGAGAAGGGCAACAAGGCTGGTGAGGGGTCTGGAACACAAGTCCTGTGAGGAGTGGCTGAAGGTGCTGGGGTTGTTTATCCTGTACAAAAGTAGACTCAGAGGTTACCTTATTACTCTCTACAACTTCTTGAACAGTGGTTTTAGTCAGGTAGGGGTTTGTGTCTTTCACCAGGCAGCAACAGAATGAGAAGACACAGTGTTTAGCTTCAGCATAGGAAATACAGGTTGGATATTAGGAAAAATGTGTTTTACAGGAAATGCAGTAAAATTCTGGAATGATCTCTCCTGAGGCTGGCGGAGACACCATCCCTAAAGACTAGGTATGGCAATTGGTTCCATATGAAGGTGTTAGGCAGGGGTTGGACTTGATCTTGAAGTTCTCTTCCAACCTAGTGATTCTGTGATTCTGTGAATTCACAGAGTCTTTCAGCTGAAGTCTCTGTCCCTGTCCTTTCCCTGGGTCTCTGTTGCAAATGGAAGCTGCGGGTGCCATTCTCACCTTTAACCCCTAATTTGAATGGAGACAGATGCTCTCGGGTGTGTTAAGGTGTTGTTCAATGTTTATGTGGAATTTTTGTATCCCAGTGGCACCAAAGAGACCCTTGTGGCACTGTGGAAACTCATGGAACAAAGCCACTGAGACATTTGGGCAGGATAGTACCAAGGACATCATTGAGAAACTGCAGATCAAAGGACACCGTGGTGGCTCCATGGAAACTCATGGAATCATGGGCACTGTGACACAACAGTGCCTCATGGAACCAAGGAGTGAACTGTGACTGTACCAAACCTCATGGAACCAAAGAGCCATTGTGGAACTTCAGAGCCTTGTGGACCAAGGGGGACCACAGTGACACTGTGAGGGTCCATGGAATCAAGTGGCCATGGTGACACTGGAGCCTCATTGACCAATGGTGCATTATGACACTGCAGGGCAGAATGGAATCATGGAGACAACTGTGACATTACACAGTGTCATGGCAGCAAGGGGCCATTGTGATACTGTGGGGCCTCATAGAGCCAAGGAAAAGTTGTGGTACCATGGAAATTGTGCCACCTTTATCACCATGGAACCAAGGAGACCATTGTGACAGTTCACAGCACCATGGAACTAAGGATTCATGTGACAGTGCGGGACAAATGGAACCAAGGGACCATTGTGACACTGTGGGGCCTCATGGATCCAAGGAGAGCATTGTGACACTGAACCTAATGGAATTGTTGCAAATGATACAACTTCTAGGTTCAGGACAAGGTGTCGCCTCACGGCCCTTGGTGGCACAGACCCTGCTGTGCTCCAGGCCACCAAGACTTGGCTTCTCCTGGGCACAGCAAGCCCTGCAAGGGCCCTTGGAAATTTTCAGCACAGCTTGTCCTGTACTGTCCCACAGATGCTGCTGTGTCCCTGCAGGCTGCACACTCCCATCTCACTGCCCCTGGATCTGCCCTGCCACTGCCAGCCCTGCCCTGACCTCTGCCATCCTCCCCCTCTGTGCCTTGGGACACACACATGCACTGAGCTCATCCTCCTCCTCCTGGGTGCTTCTCCTGCCACAGCCCTGCCCTGTGAGGGTTCATTGCTCACAGGAGCTGCTGTGTTTGTACTGGTGCATTTGATAGCTCTGCTTCTGCCTTCTGTCAATTCTGTCTTCAAAGAGCTCTCCAAGGAATAGATTCATTGAATTGTGGAATAACACAAAGGTGGGAAGAGCCCCCTGAGCCCCCTTGGCCTGGGTGTGGCTGGGATGGAGTTCCCTTTGCCCAGAGTAGCCCTTGTCCTGCTGTGCTTGGCTTCTGTGGCTGGAGTGGGTTTGGTCCCAGCCCAAGGCTTTGGCTATTCCTGAGCAGAGCTGGTCCCAAATGATGCATCTCTGCAACCGCCAAACCAATGGGCTGGAGGGGGTCAAGTGTTCTTGGAGACACAGGGATGGGACAGCTGGGATGGACTGACCCAAGGGATCTTGCATTCCATGGGATATCCTGATCAGCAGGGAAATGAGAGGGACAAGAGGGCCTCTGGATTTTCTGTATTAATACACTTGTCTTCTAAAGCAACTATGACGTGTTGAATTCTGGTGCTGAATTCTTGTCTCTCCATGGTTTTCCTTGCTTCTGCATTTGGCCCTTGCTTTGTAGTCCCCCTGACATTAATCTCTCTTTATGGTGACCCACAACTGTTCATCTTATTTTCTACTGTTTTCTGTGTAAGGAGGGAAAGTGACAGAGACACTCTGTAGTCACTGGATGCCCAGAGGGGTTTAACCACAACCACCTTGCCCAACTCTGCTCTTATGAGCAGAAATGTCAGAGCTCTGTCAGGTGTTCACCCCTGAGCTGGGCTCTTGCCTGCTCACAGCCCCAGGGGTGTTCAGGGTCATGACTCCTTCCCTGGCACACACACAGACAGTTCATTGCAGCAGGACTGGAGCTCCCTGGGCTCTGCTGCCACTGTCAGAGCCCGGCAGGGACCTCAGCCCTGCGGGTGTCACCCTGCTCTGCCCCTGCCCAAGGTGCCCCATGGCCAGAGGGAAGGGCACGGGGAGCTCTGAGCACAGGAGTTCATCCCAGCCCTGCATCCAGGGGTTCTCAGGGGATGTTACACTCTGGAAAATCCAGCACCAGCTGAAGGTGTTTGTACTCACTGGGTTTATGTCCCCTCACATGCACACAGGATGTTCAGGGCTGTGGCATGTCCCTTCACTGCAAACACAGGCTCCTGACCCGGTCACTTGATGTCCCTCCACAGAGGGAAGAACAAACTCTGTGCCCTGGGGTGAGAGGCACTGCTGGAAGCAGGGCTGGCTTTGCAGGTAACTGCTGGGACAGCCCCACCCTGAACACTGCCACACTTTGGCTGTCACTGCTCTTCTCCTCTCCAGGGCACTGTGTTGGGCACATCCTTGAGAGCAAACTGGGAAGGAGATTGAAGCTTTCAGGCCCTGCACTGGGGAGATGCCCTTGCATGATGGAAATGCTGTTGTAGAGCCCAGCTCTGTCCCAGCAGTGCCCATGGCCTGTCCCTGCCTGCAGCACATGCACAGTCACACAGCAGGACTGGGACTGTGATAAGAGAGCCCTGAGGCCTTAAACCAACACAGGGGCTCGGAAGGGGAGTGTGGAACTGAAGGAAGGGGAGGTTATGGAGCAGAAGCCCTGGGCATGCCTGGCAGTGAGGAGCACTGTGGTGCCCTTTTCACCCTAGCTCTGCACAGAGGCACCAACCTTGCAGTTCCAGAGAAGCCAAAGAGGAAAGATGTCAGGCAAACACAGCAACACCAAGTTCTTTATTTTGTGTAAGCACATATGTAGTACAATTGCAGGATTATATAGTCTATGGTTCACACTAGGAATGCAAATGCTGAATTAAAATGATATAGATAAAGATTCTTGTGAAAAAATTCAAAAATATGACATACCTGTGCCAGAAAAAAAACCAAAAATACCACAGGACATAGAGTGGGCACTAATGTATAATATTATAATAGTGATACAGGAGAATGAGAGTTTATTTTTTCTGAGAAGCAATCATGATGAATTTCCTCAAGCCATCCTTGAGCTCCTGGTTCCTCAGGCTGTAGATGAGGGGGTTCAGGGTTGGAGGCACCACTGAGTACAGAACTGACAGTGCCAGATCCAGGGATGGAGAGGAGATGGAGGGGGGCTTCAGGTAGGTGAATATGCTAGTGCTGATAAACAGGGAGACTACGGCCAGGTGAGGGAGACAGGTGGAAAAGGCTTTGTGCCGTCCCTGCTCAGAGGGGATCCTCAGCACAGCCCTGAAGATCTGCACATAGGAGAAAACAATGAATACAAAGCATCCAGAAGTTAAACAGACACTAACAGCAAGGAGCCCAAGTTCCCTGAGGTAAGATTTGGAGCAGGAGAGCTTGAGGATGCGTGGGATTTCACAGAAGAACTGGCCCAGGGCATTGCCCTGGCACAGGGGCAGGGAAAATGTATTGGCTGTGTGCAGCAGTGAAGAGAGAAAGCCGCTGGCCCAGGCAGCTGCTGCCATGTGGGCACAAGTTCTGCTGCCCAGGAGGGTCCCGTAGTGCAGGGGTTTGCAGATGGACACGTAGCGGTCGTAGCACATGATGGTCAGGAGGGAAAGCTCTGCTGAAAGGAAAAACACAAAGAAAAAGACCTGTGCAGCACATCCTGAGTAGGAGATGTTCCTGGTGTCCCAGAGGGAATTGTGCATTGCTTTGGGGACAGTGGTGCAGATGCAGCCCAGGTCAGTGAGGGCCAGGTTGAGCAGGAAGAAGAACATGGGGGTGTGCAGGTGGTGGCCGCAGGCTACGGCGCTGATGATGAGGCCGTTGGCCAGGAGGGCAGCCAGGGAGATGCCCAGGAAGAGGCAGAAGTGCAGGAGCTGCAGCTGTCGTGTGTCTGCCAATGGCAGCAGGAGGAAGTGGCTGATGGAGCTGCTGTTGGACATGTGCTGTCTCTGGACATGGGGACCTGTTCATGTATAAAGGACAGTGACAAGTCAGCAGAGGCTATTTTGATCCAAACCTGGGCCATTCTCTGTAGACTGTCCCACTGTGACTCATCTACCCTTGTTCCTGCTTGGGTAAACCTTCACCCAAGTCCCTAACTGAGCTTTAGTTGTGCTGTCTGAGAGTGCCAGGAGCAGCCAGGTCTATGATGGGATCTCTCAAGAAGCCATCTCTGCCCTTCTGCCATGGGTTTGTGGCATTTCCTCAGCTGTGGCATCTCTGCACTTCCCCGTGGGACACTCAGAGATCTCCGAGAATCTCTGGCACAGATTTGCACCCAGGAGGGCACGTCAGAGCTTGGCAGGACACAACAAGGAGACCCCCAGGTGTGCCCATGATGGGATCTCAGGGAGGGGGCTCAGCTCATTCTCCTTTGCCATGGACTGCTTTGCCCACAGCCCCACAGATCCCAGGGAAGCTTGGACACCCCATTCCCATGGGCATCCCTGCCTGGCAGGAATCCCAAGGGCAGTGCCTGACTCAGTGCTGCAAACCCAGAGCCTTCCTAAGAGCAGCAGATAACAATGACAATATCAGAGGAGTGCAGGAACAAGAGAAGATGTTGTGGTGCTGTGCCTGGGAGGGCAGAGTAGAGACAGCTGGGCACTCAGGGCAGTGTTCCCATACCCAGCTGTGCACGGCACCTCCCACACACTAACAGTGCCCTCCTGCCTCCAGCATTGCTCTCTTCAGCCCCCTCTCCTTACCTGAGCATCTCCCTGGACCTGGACATTTCCCTCCTAAGAGCTGCCCTGTCCCTGACAGGCTCACAGAGCCCATCCCACCCTCTGTGCCCTCACCTGTCCCACAGAAACCTGCTTGTCTGCAGGGCCCTGCCTGGGGCAGAGTCTGTCTGCAGCTGGGCAAGAACAGCTCAGGAGAGCCCTGCTGGGCCCTGCAAAGGGAATGCTGGTGCTGCCCAGGGCTGAGGAGTAGCTGAAGACCCTTTGGGAGGCTCCAGACAGAGAGACTGATCACACAAAATTACAGATCTGGAGTCTCTGTAAATGTTCAAACATTACTTTGGTCATTCTGTTTGTCCCTTTCAACTCGGAATGTTCTGTGATTCTGGGATTACAATTCCTGTTTTGCTTCTCTCATCCTTCTGTTGTCTATAATCAGAAGAGAAAAAAACCCTTGCAAGAGTGTTAGAATGGTAAAGTAAAAAACACATCTTTATCGGAAGCTTCCAGGTGTCCCAGTGGGGATGGGGAACACCCGGCCCCCAATTACAACAATGTATTAATGTTGATTAATTAGGATATTTAACAGGAATATCCAATAGGAGATTAGGTTTCTCCAGTTGCACACCCCTGGGTCAACACACTGGAGTAGGTCCAAAGGCTTTTTTGCGCCAATTATTTTATGACTGCTCACATTCTGGATTAAAAAACCAAAAAAACCCAAAAAAGAAAAAAACCCCACAAAAAACTGTTCTTCTTGTATGTCCTCTTCCTTATAATAACACTATATATTATTTCAGGAATGTATTTAGAAGGTCAGCTTATTGTTCTAAAATCTAAGAGAAAGGCTAGGAAATTAACTAGAGTCAATTAAAGATTATCGTTGTATAAGTAGATAATAGTAGTTTAATAGAATTAATTAAAAGTTTAATAGAGTCAATTAAGAATTACAATTTTATAACTATGTAATAGCATTTTACAGAGCTATGAATATATGAAAAGTGCATAAAAAGCAAAAATCTCTTTGTCATCACCCCAGTTTTTCTATCCTTCTCCAAGTAGGAAATTGAAAACACTCTCAGGAATTCTGATCTTTACAGCAATAGCAGGCTCACCTTCTTTTGGGAAGTGTTCTCTGGAGCTCTGCCCAGGCTGGTCTGGAGCTGGGAGAAGCCCTGCCCCACCCAGCTCCTCTCAACAGCAGCACCTGCCCTGCTCAGGCTCGCTCCTTGCCCCCACAACTTCTCCCCAGTACTGGGAGCAGCTCCCCGGGCTGGTTGAGAGCTGTCCCTGGCAGTCAGGAGAGTCCTTGCCCCAGCACAGAGCCCTGGGCTGCAGCACAGCCATGGGCACCCCTGGCTGCAGCCCCAGCTGCTCAGCCCTGCAGCAGAGTCTGGACACAGGGAGCTGCCTGGGGCTGTGCCTCGGGTGCTGCAGCAGGGAAACCCAGCCCTGCCCAGGGCCACATCCCCTCCCCTGCAGCAGGTCTGAGAGTCCTCCTGGAAGGTCCTGAAAGCTGTGGCATGTGCCAGCTTCAGGAGATCCCTGCAGGAACTGCAGCTTACCTTCCCACAGCCAGAGAGTGACTGTTTCAAACACTGGGAGGATTTCTGCTCTAGCGAGCCCTCATTGAGCTGTGCTCTGTGCTCCCAGCCTAGGCTGATTTTAACCCCTCTGTGCACCTCTGCTGTGCATGGGGTTGCTGCAGGCAGAGCCCCAGCCCTGCTGGGCTGTGCACAGGAGCTGCTCATGGGCAGAGCTGTCTCTCTGCAGTGCTGCCCTTGCAGGAGATGCCTCTGTGCTGAAGCCTGGCCCAGCTCAGAAATACAGACACAGCAAAAGGACTTTAATAATCCTCTTGAGGGTTGGGGATGTATCCCTGAACATCAGTCCCTCAGAGGGAGCTGAAGAAACCTCTCAAGAACTCCAAGTCAAAATCAAACTCCAAAGTTTCTTCAAGTTTTAATGGGTCCCACTGAGGGACACAACTGAGAAAGTGTCCCCAGGTTCCAGTCAGAGGAGGAAATTGGAGGAAGAGCTGACAGGTGGAAACAAAGAAAATCCAAGTCTTGGTGCCCTGGGCACAGCAGGGTCTGTGCCACTAAGGGCACTGAGGAGACACCTTGTCCTGAGGTACTGGGGCCTCCTGGCACAGTCCCAGCAAGGCTGGGCACTGTCACCACTTGTGCTGCCCTCAGTGTCCCCCCCACATCCCAGTGGCCTCAGGGATCTGCTGGGACCAGTCCCTGGAGAGCCTTGGTCAGGAATGGTCCTGGGGACTCCTTCATGCTCCCAAGGACTGCAGGTGTTTCAGAGGACTTTGGGTTTTGCTTTTGCCTTGGAGTCTCTGAGAGCTTTGTGCAATCATGGCCTCCAATTATCCATTTTAATTAGTCTCTTGAGAGCCCTTCTCAGTAACAACACTCAGTGGGTGTCATTAATGCTTCAAGATACTTCAGTTTTTTTAAGGTACTTTCCTTTTTCCTTTCCTCTCCATGTCTCAGAAGTTTTTGGGCAATCATGGCCTCTTATTCTCTCCACCAAATAGTCCATGAGAAGCCTGTGTTGGGGATGGATCTCAATAGGACCCATTAATGCTTTGAGACACTTTGGGTTTTTCTTCTGACTTTGCCATCTGGAGAGGTTTGTGCAATCTCCTCTCAGGCCCTGAGGTTCCAGGGCTCAGCACCAAATGCACCACGGGGCTCATTGGGATCAAGCAAGTCCTGATAAAACCATGTCTCTGCTTTGATTTCCCTCTGGTCTAGTGCCATTCATTAGGAAGGTTTGCTGCTGCAGTTATGGAGAAATACTTCAAAGAGCTTCTAAGAAATATGTATTTCTATTTTAAATGATGTTTTTAATTACTGTTTCTTTTTAGAGCAGAAGTGATTGCAGGATTCAGTGATTGATATTGACCCAAGGTCTTTCCTCAGAAGGTTTGGCCTGCTCAGACAAGCTGTGCCTTGAGGTCTGACCCAGTGTGGACAACCTTGCTCCATATTCCCCAACCCCATCCTGTCTGTTCTCACTCAATTGGGACCTGCTTTGCTTGGAGAACTGGCTGTACTAGGCAAAGAGGGGTTTTCATCTTTTTGTCTTTTTGAAGCAATCAAAAGCTCCTGAGTTTCCCAATTACAAACAGACACCCTCCTTAAATGTGTGGCAAGCCCAAAATGCCACCAAGGAGGTTTTTCTTCCCAAGGTTGAACCATGCAAGATCTGTATTAGACCTTTGGATTCCTTGGTTTCATGAGCCCTTCTTGTGTCACCATGAACTTGGGTTCTGTGATGCTCTGTAGTGTCACAATTGATGTTTGGTTACATGGGGCCCCACAGTATCACAGGGGTTTCCTTAGTTCTGTGAGTTTCTGTGGTGTCACAATGGATGTTTGGTTACATGGGGCCCCACAGTATCACAGGGGTTTCCTTAGTTCTGTGAGTTTCTGTGGTGTCACAATGGATGTTTGGTTCTATGTGCCCCACAGTGTCACAGGTGTCTTCTTTTTTTCCTGTGGTAAACAACAGCAAACCCCACTGGCAAATCCAAATGCCTGGGAAGAAAGAGAAATGCGGACATTTGGAGTGATGGCTTTTGTCTTCCCAGGGCACAGTGCTGTGGGGTGGGGCCCTGCTGTCCTGGAGATGGCTGAACAGCAGCCTGGCCATGGAAGGGGGAAGAGGCAACAACCACTGTCCATGGAACTGCAACAGCAGAGAGGTCAGGCCAAAGGCTGGGCTTAACAGACTGTCACATACACAGGAAACATCAGTGTTAGAAGAAAGATGTATGCTAATGTATTTACAAATCATTAGGTGGGTAAAAGGATGGATGTTAAGTCCTTTGAAATGAGTGGTAATGTTTCTACTAACTTTGGGCAGCAGGTTTGTTATTGGGCCCAGACAGTTTAGCTCCTGAAACAGACAAGGGTCTTCACAAGGCCGAACTCCTGAACTTCAGGGGGAAATGCCAGGTTCAAGGGGTGATATGGGGTATGTGGGTCAGGAAGGTTGTACCTTCCTAGCGCCTTGGTGTTCGGGGTTGAGTGTTTTTCTGTTACTGTGTCAATTATAAGAATTTTTCCAAATATCATGCCAATGGAGCTGGTCGGGTTACACCCAGGGTCCCTGATGGGTCCAGACAAAGGTGTGGGTGGGGACGGCCCCCGGAGGGGCCTCTGAGGCTTCCGGGAGGGCACTCGCGTTTCCAGCGAGCTGGGAGGAGGACGCCTGGAAACGTTCAGCCACACGGCCAAGCACAACAGAGCCAGACCCTCTGCGATCACCTGCCCTGCATCTGCCCCGTTCCAGCTTCCTGCCTCTGCGGACACAGCTGATCCCCCGGACACACACGGTGAGTGAGGAGCCGCCGCCCTGGGTGAGGGTGAGCCCGTTCCCGCTCGAGACCAGCGTGGCCACTGCTGCCCCTCCCCCCTCCCTCCTGCCTTCGTTCCCGTCTGCCCTCTGGCAAATCCGGGCTCTGGACTAAGCACGGAGACAGCGTGCTTGCATCTAAAGGGACTGACACCGAGTTATCTATTTCGTTCTGTTAGCAATTTTAACTGTTATTGTTTTCTGTTTGTATAGTTAGATATATTAGTAAAAGAGCTGTTATTCCCACCCCCCCCCTTATCTCTGCCTCAGAGTCCTTGATTCAAACAATCGTAATACTTGGCGGAGGGGAGTGGAACCAAAGTCTCTATTCCAAAAAGGGAAACTTCTGCCCCTATTGGCAGACACCTGTCCTTTCAAACCAGGACAGATTTTGGCGCCCAACGTGGGGCCCGAGGGCACTGAGTTGAGAGTTAAGGCAGGAATAACAGCTCTCTTAACTGGCAATATGTTGTCTGGTTTAATCTGGTTTGTGTTCCATGTGGTCACAGCCATCTCCCTCCCATTTGTAAGCCCTTTTTTGAATTTGGGCCCCCTCACCAAGGTTGCTGTGGCTATTGTCCGATTGGTTTGGTGGATTGATTATGTCAAGAATTCATGGGTTTTTAATTTTTTCTGGGAAGCGGTTGCATGGATCCGGAGCTATCGTACTCTAACTGCGTGTTTCTGGGGCTATTTCAGTAATGGTACTTACTGTGAGATAACGAGTGCAAGGGAAATTTTCTCCCAACCCATCACCCAGTTTTTTGAGGCTACCCCACTGGTTCTCAAGGATTTCAGTCTGTTTTAATTGCCACTGTTATTATACAGTGGCTGGTGTTGCTGGTAGGCTTGTTCTACTTAGCATTCAGAAACAAGGGAATATTGGCTTGGACGACAACTCTGATACCTGCCCCAGGGACTAGGGATGCTGCCCCAGAACCTGCCTCTGCCGCAGGGACTAGGGATGTTGTCCCAGAACCTGCCTCTGCCCCAGAGACTAGGGATGCTGTCCCAGAGCCTGCCCCAGGGACTAGGGATGCTGCCCCGAGCCTGATGCTGCCCCACAGCCCACTGCAGAAATGAGCCACTCAGAGTGGGTGGGGGCTCTAGTGAAGGATATAGGCCAAATGCTGAAGGAGCATAGCCAGATGATGAAGGAGTATTTTTCTCCAGCTGGTGAGAAACCCTGCCCTAAAGAGGGAGAGTCAGATGGTGCTGCAGTGGAAGCCGTAGATGTTGTATCTGTCCAGGTTCCAGCTGGATCACAGGAGCAGCCACAGCCAGCAGCAGTTGCTCCTGTGGAAACTAGGAAATCTAAGATTAAAACGAGGCACTTAGATAATGGGGATCAGCAGGGAGGGTCCTCACAACCAGCAAGGGAGCTAGAGGTTGAGATTGTCACCGAGTCCCTTTCATACGATAATCTCCGTAACCTGCGTAAAGACATTGCTCGGCGGGGCCGTGAGCCTTTCACAACTTGGTTACTCCGGGTCTGGGACCTTACGGGAACAGGTGTTCAACTGGATGGAACTGACGCCAGGAATTTGGGATCCTTGGCCCAGGATTCAGGTGTGGACCAGATATTCGTAAGGGAGCAAGGACTCCTTTCCCTCTGGGACCAGCTTTTAATGAGTGTGAGAGAGAAGTTTGTCCACAGAGAGAGAATGCAGGAGCACCACCGTAGGATGCGCTGGCAGACCCTTGAGGAAGGGATCCAGCAGCTGAGAGAGACAGCAGTATTAGAGGTACTCTTTGGCAGGGATGGACAGCATGACAATGACCCTGACAAGGTCAAGTGCACAGGGCAGATGTTATGGAATCTGGCAACCTTGGGTCCATCTCAATATACCACCTACATAGCAATGATTAATGCCGATAACAGTCCAGAGACAGTGTGTTCTGTTGCCAACAAACTCAGAAATTTTGAGAGCATGATGAATGGCCCAATGCAGGCTAATGTCTCTGCCGTGGCCAGGGACCTCCAACAGGTCGAAGATAGGATGAGGGATATGAGAGAGGAGATGATGGAGGAGATGAGGGAGGTGAGGGAGGAGGTGAGGAAGATCAGCGATGCAGCAGTACGAGTCACAGGCCCCCAAGTCAGAGCTTCACGTCCCCCAGCTAGGGAGAGAGGGTACACCTCACGAGCTGACCTGTGGTTTTTCCTGTGAGACCATGGGGAAGACATGGGAAAATGGGATGGGAAACCCACTTCTGTCCTGGCAGCACGGGTGCGTCAGCTCAGGGAGGGAAATGCTAACTGAGGGAGCCGCACTAAAATGAAGGTAGCCTCAACCTCCCAAAAGCAAGGTGCAGGGTATTACAGCAAGGAGGATGTTCTGTCAGATCCCCTGGAAGGAACCTCCACTACGTATGCCCAGGAAAGAAAAAATAACCAGGGCTAGAGGGGCCCTGCCTCTAGCCAGGGAGAGGCATGGGATGACAGGATCTATTGGATAGTGTGGGTGCGATGGCCTGGCACGTCAAAGCCACAGAAACATAAAGTGTTAGTTGGTACTGGTTCACAATGCACCCTGATACCATCAGAACATGTGGGGAAGGTACCTGTTTCCATTGTTGGGGTGACGGGGGGATCACAGGAATTCACTTTGCTGGAAGCTGAGATTAGCCTGACAGGGAAGGGGTGGCAGAAACATCCAATTGTAACTGGCCCAGGGGCACCGTGCATTCTAGGCATAGACTTCCTCAGGAACGGCTACTACAAAGACCCAAAGGGGTTCAAGTGGGCTTTTGGAATAGCTGCTGTAGAGACAGAGAGCATTAAGCAGTTGAACACCTTGCCTGGACTGTCAGAAAACACCTCTGCAGTAGGACTCCTGAAAGTGACTGAACAACAGGTGCCAATTGCCACCATGACCGTGCACCGCCGGCAGTACCGGACAAATTGAGATGCTGTGATCCCCGTCCACAAGATGATCCGTGATCTAGAGAGCCAAGGGGTGGTCAGCAAGAGCCACTCACCCTTCAGCAGTCCTATCTGGCCTGTGCAGAAATCTTATGGAGAATGGAGACTGACTGTGGACTATCGGGCATTGAATGAAGTGACTCCACCGCTGAGCGCTGCCGTGCCGGAAATGCTGGAACTCCAGTACGAGCTGGAGTCCAAGGCAGCAAGGTGGTATGCCACCATTGACATTGCAAATGCATTCTTCTCCATTCCTTTGGCAGAAGAGTGCAGGCCTCAGTTTGCTTTCACCTGGAGGGGCGTGCAGTACACGTGGAACCGACTGCCCCAGGGGTGGAAGCACAGCCCCACCATCTGCCACGGACTGATCCAGGCTGCACTGGAAAAGGGTGAGGCTCCAGAACATTTGCAGTACATCGATGACATCATTGTGTGGGGGAACACAGCAATGGAGGTGTTTGAGAAAGGAGAGAAGATCATCCAGATTTTACTGGGAGCCGGTTTCGCCATTAAAAAGAGCAAAGTCAAAGGACCTGCCCGAGAGATCCAGTTCCTGGGAGTGAAGTGGCAGGATGGACGGTGCCAGATCCCCACTGAAGTCATCAATAAGATCACTGCAATGTCCCCACCAACAAGCAAGAAGGAGACACAAGCTTTTCTAGGTGCTATCGGCTTTTGGAGAATGCACGTCCCTGAGTACAGCCAGATTGTGAGCCCTCTCTACCAGGTCACTCGCAAGAAGAACGATTTCCATTGGGGCCCTGAACAACAGCAAGCTTTTGCCCAGATCAAACAGGAAATCGCTCATGCAGTGGCCCTTGGCCCAGTCAGGACAGGACCAGAGGTAAAGAATGTGCTCTACTCTGCAGCTGGGAACCATGGTCTGTCCTGGAGCCTTTGGGAGAAGGTGCCTGGTGAGACCCGAGGCCGACCCCTGGGATTCTGGAGCAGAAGCTACAAAGGATCTGAAGCCAACTACACTCCCACAGAGAAGGAAATCTTGGCTGCCTATGAGGGAGTTCAAGCTGCCTCAGAGGTGATTGGCACAGAAGCACAACTTCTCCTGGCACCCCGACTGCCAGTGCTGGGGTGGATGTTCAAAGGAAAGGTTCCCTCTACTCACCACGCCACCGACGCCACATGGAGCAAGTGGATTGCCCTCATCACGCAGCGCACCCGTATTGGTAACCCAAATCGCCCTGGGATTTTGGAGATAATTACGAACTGGCCAGAAGGTGAAGATTTTGGTCTCGCTGATGAAGAGGAGCAGAAGCAAGTGACCCGGGCTGAAGAAGCTCCACCGTACAACCAGCTGCCAGCAGATGAAACATGCTACGCCCTTTTCACCGACGGCTCCTGCCGCATTGTGGGGATGAACCGGAAGTGGAAAGCTGCCGTATGGAGCCCCACACGACAGGTTGCACAAGCTACCGAAGGAGAAGGTGGATCAAGTCAACTTGCTGAACTCAAAGCTGTTCAGCTGGCCTTGGACATTGCTGAGAGAGAGAAATGGCCAAAGCTCTACCTTTACACTGATTCGTGGATGGTAGCCAATGCTCTGTGGGGTTGGCTGGAAAGGTGGAAAAAGGCTGACTGGCAACGTAGAGGAAAACCAATCTGGGCTGCTGATGAGTGGAAAGACATTGCCACTCGGGTAGAGAAGCTGCCTGTGAAAGTCCGTCATGTGGATGCCCATGTTCCCAAGAGTCGGGCTAATGAAGAACACAGGCACAACGAGCAGGTAGATCAGGCTGCACAGATAGAGGTCTCAAAGATAGACTTAGATTGGGAACACAAGGGAGAACTGTTCCTGGCTCGATGGGCCCACGATGCCTCAGGCCATCAGGGCAGAGACGCCACCTATAAGTGGGCACGAGACCGAGGGGTGGATCTAACCATGGACAGCATCTCTCAGGTTATTCATGACTGTAACACATGCGCTGCCATCAAACAGGCCAAGCGGGTGAAGCCCCTCTGGTATGGGGGGCGATGGTCCAAATATAAGTATGGAGAGGCCTGGCAGATTGACTATATCACACTGCCTCAGACCCGCCAGGGCAAGCGCTACGTGCTGACCATGGTAGAAGCCACCACCGGATGGTTGGAGACCTACGCTGTGCCCCACGCCACTGCTCGGAGCACCATCCTGGGCCTGGAAAAACAAGTCCTCTGGAGGCATGGTACCCCTGAAAGAATTGAGTCAGACAATGGGACTCATTTCAAAAATAGCCTTATAAACACCTGGGCTAAAGAACATGGCATCGAGTGGGTGTACCATATTTCCTACCATGCACCAGCGGCTGGGAAAGTTGAACGGTGCAATGGTCTGCTTAAAACCACCTTAAAGGCACTTGGTGGGGGGACTTTCAAGAACTGGGAGATCAATCTACCAAAGGCCACATGGTTAGTGAATACCCGAGGTTCCACTAACCGAGCAGGCCCTGCCCAGTCAGAGCCCTTGGGAGCAGCAGATGGAGATAAGGTTCCAGTGGTACACCTGAGAGGCATGTTAGGGAAAACTGGGTGAACTCTGCTTCCAGCAAAGACAATCCTGTTCGTGGGGTGGTTTTTGCTCAAGGACCAGGTTGCACTTGGTGGGTGATGCAAAAGGATGGAGAGACACGATGCATACCCCAAGGGGACCTTGTTCTAGGGTGAACTATATATGATACTGTGCCTGTAACTACATGTATGTATATAATTTAAAGATTTCAATATGATGTAGCATGTTGGCATGGAAAAAATTCGGGGTGGATAATGTTGGGGGTTGAGTGCTTTTCTGTTACTGTGTCAATTGAAAGAATTTTTCCCATTATGATGCCAATGGAGCTGGCCGGATTACACCCAGGGTCCCTGATGGGTCCAGACAAAGGGGGTGGGTGGGGACGGCCCCCGGAGGGGCCTCTGAGGCTTCCGGGAGGGCACTCGCGTCTCCGGCGAGCCGGGAGGAGGACGCCTGGGATCGTTCAGCCACGCGGCCGAGCACAGCAGAGCCAGACCCTCTGCGATCACCTGCCCTGCATCTGCCTCGTTTCCAGCCTCCTGCCTCTGCGGACACAGCTGATCCCCCGGACACACACGGTGAGCGAGGAGCCGCCGCCCTGGGTGAGGGTGAGCCCGTTCCCGCTCGAGACCAGCGTGGCCGCTGCTGCCCCTCCCCCCTCCCTCCTGCCTTCGTTCCCGTCTGCCCTCTGGCAAATCCGGGCTCTGGACTAAGCACGGAGACAGCGTGCTTGCATCTAAAGGGACTGACACCGAGTTATCTATTTCGTTCTGTTAGCAATTTTAACTGTTATTGTTTTCTGTTTGTATAGTTAGATATATTAGTAAAAGAGCTGTTATTCCCACCCCCCCCCTTATCTCTGCCTCAGAGTCCTTGATTCAAACAATCGTAATACTTGGGGGAGGGGAGTGGAACCAAAGTCTCTATTCCAAAAAGGGAAACTTCTGCCCCTATTGGCAGACACCTGTCCTTTCAAACCAGGACAGTATGGCATCTTAATTGAATAGTTATTACTTTCATATCTTTCTGGTCTTCATTTGTATTTAGTCCTTTGTACTTATCCTCATGACCCTCACAATGGGATTAGATTTCACTTTCTTACAAGGCAAAACCTTAGTTATTTTATTTTCACTAAACAACCATGTGTATTACCAGCTTAAATGACTTCTCTCTGACTTACTCTGCATCTTGCTCCTTTACAGCAAGATGCATCAAGCACCTCTGTTAAAATACACATGCCTCCCTGGAAAGAGGACAATCTTGCTATTTTCTGAAGAATCTTAACTTTGATGATGCACCAAATTTTACAAATCCAAGAGGAAAAAAGCATACAGATCAGTTTTACAATTTCAAAAGCTGATTCCTCAACTCTTGCACACCAGTTTCCATATTGGAAACATTCAGCAGTGATACCAAACAAGCACAGAAAACAAATGGGAGAAGAAATGCAGACAGCCAGCAGGGGACCACCTACCAAAATACTGGGAAGAAACAGCACCCAGCAACAATTTCACTACAAAATGGATTGATCTTATAGTTAGCTTCAAAGCAATACATGGACTTGCTTACTTTCAAAGTCTGTCCAATTTTCAATTAAAAATAGAAAAATAACTCCTCTTCACATGCATCATTACTGTTAAGCCTTGTCTATGCCCTGCTGGAGCAGCTTTAGCTCTCTGTCTCATAGCCGCACAGCCCCGATAGCACCATGCCCTGCTGAAGCAGCTTTAGCTCTCTGTCTCACAATTGCACAGCCCTGAGAGCAGCACGCCCTGCTGAAGCAGCTCTAGTTCTCTGTCTCACAATTGCACAGCCCTGAGAGCAGCATGCCCTGCTGGAGCAGCTCTAGTTCTCTGTCTCGGGTGCCGCTTAACCCGCACAGCACTGGCCCGCCTGATTCGCCCTCGGCAAGGCCGGGGCCGGGCGCGGTGAGCTCGGCAGGGCACGGGGCACTGCTCGGGGCCGCTTCTTTCTTGGGGACGTGGAAGACGAATTTCTTCTTTGGTTGCAGCTGCGGCTGTTTCACACCCTGTTGTCGCCTCGCTCCCCGTGCTCCCCCCGGCCCCCTTTGCAGGGCTGCGGGAGGAGAGGCTGCGCCCTGGCCTTCGGGGTTGCCAGGGCAGCTATCAAGCCTGAGAGCAGAGGAGGCACCACCTCCCCCATGAGCGGTTCCCTCTCCGCCTTCTTTGTAAAGGGCCCTGTGCCCCGGGCCCTCCTCTCGGGGCGGCCCAAGGGCTGCACACACTGGCAATCTCCTCCGCCCTTCCTCCGGGGTGCCGGAGACGGTGGCGGGGACAGTGTGCATGGCTGCCAGGGCCGCCTTCCTCCTCCTTCACTGACCGGGGCCCTGCCTGAGCCGCGCCCCCCCTTTCCCCCTTTGCGGGGCTGCGGGAGGAGGGGCCGCACCCTGGCCGGAGCCCACGCCCAGTGCAGCTGGGATCGATTCTGCCTTCATGGCTGACACAACCAGATCGATCTCTGCTTTCTCTGCTTTTTTATATAACCTATTAAATGTTGGTTCTTTCTTTTTACCCTTTAATACATGTTCTTTTTCTTTATCCCGGTCCAGCTCACATGCTAATACCAAGAAGAGCCAGGCATATTCTAACTCTTCGAAAAATCTATCTCTGCGTATACGAGACATTAAACTTGATATTAATTTTCGATTTAAACTTCCTAGCTTAGGCCAAGTTTCTCCATTATCTAATTCATACACTGGCCAGATTTTTTCCGAAAATCTAATAAGTTTAGGTTTTGAAAGCTTAGACTCCTCTCGAATCAGATTTGCCCAGCTTTTCAATATTAGCCCCAAAGGGCTATCTCTTGGAATACTATTATTATCAAATTCAGAAGAGGATGTGCAACCCATTCTGATATCCTAAAGCATACAGCAAAGCACAAACAGTCGGGATTCAAACCCACGACCCTCTGAGCCACAGCACAGACACTAATGAACTGCAGCACCCTTTGGCTTCAAGCCAAGAGCTCTGCAATTCAAACCTGCTCTTTATGAAGGTGGTCCTTCACACAGATAAAGAGCAGGAGTGTTGTGGTCACACTTTACAAAATTACAAATTACAAATCTCTTAGCACCTAACCCAGATGCTAAACAAACAGAATACCCTTTTATTCCATCACTCCCATGTCTCTGTTCCCAGGGTTCTTGGCTCTGGTATCTCTGGACCTGCGTTGGGCCCTTCCAGAACTGTCGGCCTCAGTCCAGGGATTTTCCAGATGCCTCCTCTGCTGCCTGGCTCGCCAAAAACTGTTGTCTTTGGGAGCTGGAACAGAGATCACACAGAGTTAGGGGAAATAAAATGGGTATTTATTAAAAGGCCTACAAAGGCCACACCCTGGCTGCACAGTGCCACAGCGTGGCCCCTGCCCTGCCTGAGTGGCTCCAAGATGGAAGTAAAAAAGGGCTTGGTCACATGATTTCACATTTTTGTAGACTTCAGCCCATTTACATATAGCAGTCCACCATCCAATTAATAGTCTCAAATTGTGAGGTGTCCTCCTCCTCTTCTCCTGGCTGGCCTGCCCTCCTCTTCTCACATTGTTTATACTTTTGGTCTGAAGTCTGAAGAAACTGTCCTCGAGTCCATAGCTGGGATCGGACTATTTTGCCTTTATCAGTCTAAAGCACAACGGAAAGCACACCCAAGCAGAACATAAAACTTGGGTCTTAAGGCATCATTTGGTGAGGAAAGAATGGAAAAGCCTGAGCAGGTTTCCTGAACAACAAACCCCACTGGGGAACCACATGCTCAATACAGGCTGCCTTGAATGATGTAACCTTTCTACAAGGGACAGTGTGACCAGAAATGATCTCTGTAAGCGGAATTCTCTGAGTTTTTCAGCTGAATTCTCTGTCTCCATCCTTTCCCTGAATCTCTGTTGCAGATGGAAGCTGCTGGTGCAATTCTCTGCTTTAACTTCTTTTTTTGAGTGCAAATAGATGTTTGTGGGTGTATTAATCAGGATTTGCTCAATGTTTGCACAGAACTTTTGTATTTCTCATGGAATGAAGGGGCCATTTTGACACAACAGGGCCACGTGGATCCAGTGGTCCATTGCGACACTGTGAATCCAAGGAGATCATGGCAACACCGCCAGAACCTCATGAATCCAAGGAGTCCATGGTAACCCAGCAGGGCTGCTTGGATCCAATGGTCCATTGTTACCCTGTGCATCCAAGGAGTCCTTTTTGGCACCATGGAAGCTCATGAAATGAGGTAGGCCATGGTGACACTGCAGAACTTCATGAAACCAAGCATCCATTGTGACCCAGCAGGGCATCACTGGAACTAAAGAACCTCTGCTCACCGTATGGAAACTCGTGGAACCAGGGGCTGTTGCAGCTCTGCAGAACCAGCACAGCTCCTGGACCTTGTCCCCTGGCCCCTGGGAAGTTAATGTGATAATTTGGGTGGGCAGGGGGATGTGGGCAGTGGTGTGGCCAGTAGCTTTGGTCAGTGGGGTGTGGAAAGTAGGTGTGGACAGTGGGTGTGGGCAATGGAGTGGCCAGTTGGTGTGGTTACTGGAGGTGGTCGGTGGCATGTGGTCAGTTGGTGTAGCCAGTGGGTGCAGTCAGTGGGCATGGTCATTGGGTTGGTCAGTGGATGTGGTCAATGAGGGTGTGGTAACTTGGTGTGGCCAGTGGGTCTGCTCAGTTATGTGTGGTCAGTCAGGGTATGGTCAGTTGGGTGGTCAGTCAGCTTGTTCTTTTGGGTGGTCAGTGGATTGTGGTCAGAACAAGCAGGCAGTGGGTGTGTTCAGTGGCTCTGGTAATTCGGGGTGGTCACTGGGGGTTGTCAGAAGTTGTGGGCCGTGGCAATGTTGTCACTGGAGGTGTTGTCAGTGTGTGTGACCAGTGGGGTGGTCAGTGGGAGAACTAAGTGGGGTGTGGTCAGTGGGGGAATGGTCAGTTGGGTGGTAAGTGGGTGTGATCACAAGGGTGTGGGCATTGGTGTCTTGGCAAAGGGTGTGGGCATTGGTGTCTTGGCAAAGGGTGTGGTCAGTGGTGTCTTGGTGAAGGATGTGGTCAGTGGGTGTGGTCATTGCTGTGGTCAGTGGCTATGGCCAGTGACTAAGGTCAGTAAATGTGGTCAGTCGGGTAGTCGGGTGGGGGTGGTCACTTAGGTGGTCAGGGGTTTAGTCATTTGGATGTTGTCAGGGGTGTGGCCAGTGGTGTGGTCCATGGAAGTGGTCAGTGGGTACGGTCAGTGGATGTGGTCATTGTGGATGTTCAGTGGGGGTATGGACAGTGTTTGTGGTCAGTGGATATGATCAGCATGGTTTTAATTGGGGTGTGGTCAGTGGTTAAGGTCAGTGGGGATATGCTCAGTGGGGGGATGGTCAGTTTGGGAGCCAGTGGGTTGTGATCAGTTCCTACAGTCAGTGAGGGTGGTCAGTGATGGTGGTCAGTGGGTGTGAGAGGTAGAGAGTGGTCACTGAGTGTGGTCAGTGGGTGTTGTTGGTGGATGTGGTCAGAGCGTGTGGGCTGTGGTGGTGGTGAGTAGGAAAAATTTGGTGGGGTGGGAGCAGTGGGTGTGGTCATTAGGGGTATGGTCAGTTGGGTGGTCAGTATGGTCAGGATGTGGTCAGTGCATGTGGCCTTTTGGGGTGGTCATTGGGAAAGTGCTTAGCCAAGGCAAAAGGAGGCTCCCTGTGTGCCCTGATCCCCTCTCCCTGAGCTCCTGAGAGCTCTGCAGCCCCTGCTGCCATCCCATCTGCCCAGGCCAGCACAACAGTCCCGGCCTTGGGGCTCTGCAGAGCTGCTCCTGCTCCAGGCCCAGGGCCCATCCCAGAGCTGGGGCAGCCACAAAGCTGTGCCCATTTCTACTCATTCCGGCTCTGATCAGGATGGATCCTCTGACACTTGGAGTATGCTGATGAATTTTACTGTTCCAGAGGCCTCTTCTTTCTTGAGTTCTTCAGTTCAGGAATTCAGCGGCAAAGACACGTAAACATTTCTGCAAAACACCCAAACAAGAAACACATCTGGGAATAATTTAAGTTTTCAATTCTTCTGTGGTTAATTAGAAAGATTTCAGATGTGTATTCCAAGTGAATATACTTTATTGGAAACAATGCAGAGAGAACTTTTGTATTGTTGTCTTTTCCTGTTTATAGAAGGATATAAGCAATGCCCAAATAATACTGACCCACAGCAATGTTTAATGCAATATGAATAGATATGAAATTCAAGACCCTTCAGGGCTGACAATCAATAACACTTTGTCCCCACCCCCTTTCAAGCATTTCCCTCATCCAACCCCTCGGACTCCTATGGATCAGGAATGGTGTGGCCAGCAGGAGCAGGGCAGTTATTCTTCCCCTGTAGTCAGCACTGGTTGGGCAGCACCTTGAGTGCTGTGTCCAGTTCTGGGCCCTCCAATTTAGGAAGTAAGTGGAGGGGCTGGAGCATGTCCAGAGAAGGGCAAGAAGTCTGGTGAGGGATTTGGAACACAAGTCTTGTGATGAGTGGTTGAGGGTGCTGGAGTTGTTATCCTGGAGAAGATCTTCAGAGAAGCAAGATAGGTTGGACTCTGTGATCCTCAAGGTCTTTTCCAGCCTTGCTGATTCTGTGATTCTCTGAAACCACCCCTGGTGCAGTTGCAGGATGAGCCCTGGGCCTCCTCTTCACAAGGTCCAGCAGCCCAGGTCCCTCAGCTTCTCCACACAGACCCCAAAGCCCATCCTGTCAGTCCTGCAGAACCTCTCCAGCCCCTCCTCACTGCCCAGAACAGGGAGCCCCAGACCCAGACACAGCAGCTCAGATGTGCCCCCTTGGCCTGTGGTGCCTCTGGCAAGGGAGCAGCACGAGGCACTGCAGGACCCTGCAGACAATTCCTGAATTCACTTGTAGAATGATCTTGATTCTCAAGGGATGTTTGCATGATGCCCACTTAAGAACTGAAATGGGGAGGGGGATCAGAGAGGAAAGGGCAAACAGGGATGGACTATTTGTAGGCAAGGGAACAGGGTTGGACAGCAGGAAGAAATTAGTACCAGGAAGAGGAAAGAAAGTAAAGGTGAAGCAAAGGAAATGCTCAGGGCAGTTTGGGGGTGGCTGCCAATAATCCCTGGTTCTGATCAACAACATCTGCAGTGGGACAGCAAACTCACAGCTCATGGGAACAAGCTTTCTAGTTGACTGCAGAAGCCTCGACAAACCTGAGTGGTTTCCCTCCCATCCCCAGCCCTTGCTGGCCCCAGGGGCTGATGGCATTTGTGCTCACTCAGCCCCATCTCCCCACAGCAGCACCATGGGGGTGCTGACGCCTGCTCTGTGCAATGCAAACAGGGGCTCCTGAGCCAGTGCTGCAGTGTCTGTGCCTGCAAGGATGCAGCACCTGTGTGAGCTGGGAGAGAGGCCAGGGCTGCAGAGGGGGGATGTTGTTGGCAGGTGCATGAGGACGCTCTGGGACGCTGCCCTGGGCTGTCCAGCAGTGGGGATGGATCAGCCCCTGCTCTGCTGCTCCTTGCCAGGGTCTCCCCCTTGCAGGGCCCTTGCAGAGCACCAGCCATGCTGTTTGCCCCCAGCCTGCCCACGGCCAGCCTGGGATTGCTCATGGGGTTTTTCCCTACTCAGCACTGGCCTGGCCAAGTGTTGTGGAGAGAGCCTGGCCAAGGAGCCTGGAGCCCCCAGGCCCTGCCCTGAGGTGTCAGCGCTGCCCCAGCAGTGCCCATGGCCTGTCCCTGCTGCAGCCCCGGCACTGCCACCCCCAGGGCTGTGCCTGGCCCTGAGAGCACTCAGGCCCTGCAGCAACACGAGGGGCAGGAGGGCAGCGGGGCAGTGGCACGTTTCTTAAAGTTTCAATGTTTCCTATTGAGGGACACAACTGTGAAAGTGTCATCAGTTTCCCGGTTACAGCAGAATACTGTTGGCAATGGTGACAGGAGGGAACAAACAAGGGAAAGGTGTCTCTGATGCTGAGCACAGCTGGATGTGTTTCAGGAATGCAAGGGGCCCAGGCCTGAGCCCCAGCCCCTGGCAAGGCACATCCTGTCCCTCCCTCATTGCTCAGGGCTCTTCCCGGGGCACTGGGCTCTGGGGATATGCAATGCCAAGGGCAGGACCATGGGGCAGCCCCTGCCAGGCTGCTGAGCAGGGACAGGAGGCAATGAGGCCCCAGCACAGCAAGGCTCACTTGTCCCCTGCTGGCCTCAGGCCCAGGGCCAGCAGCCATGGCCCAAGTGCTGCAGCAGTTGGCTCTGGCAGGGCCTTTCAGCTGCTGCCCATCCCTGTGCCCTCTGCAGCCCAGGCTGTCCTACGGTGTCCATGCACTGCCCTCTGTCCCTGCATGCTGTCGTTATCCCCCGGCTGCCCCACCTCGCTGGCCCTTCCTTTGCTGATAGCTCTGCCTCCTGCCTGCCTCTGCCTGGCTGCACAAAGCCTTGGACGACTTTCTTTCTCTTGATGTTTTCTGCTACTTCAAAAGCATCCTCCATCTCTGATACCACCCTTCAATCCACCCCAGGGCTCTCCTCTGCTGTCCTCAGTCTCCACTCCACTGAGCACAGAGCTCCTTTGTCCCTTTACATTGTTCATGTGCTTGAGTTGTCCAGACACCACCTTGGGAGATCTTTGAGCCGTCTCCAATGTGTTGGTAAATGAGAACATTCAGCTCACAGTCTAAGAAAATCACCAGAGGAGCAAGACCAGCCAGACCTCTCTGTTCTGGCTACTTTTGTCTGGGAGCAATCCTTGGCTGATGAAATTTGAGAGTCTAAATGCAAATTTTGGCCCTGGCCCCTAGAAGAAAAGGGCATAGTAAGGAAGGAATGGAGCCCCATTCTGTGGTGGTAGATGACACACAGCCTGAAGGAGGCCAAGGCCAGGCAAAGCTGTCTGTCCTGGTAGATTTTTGTTGGAACAACCCCTGTATAGAGGGAACTTTTTAGCGGGATTACCAATTTCAGCCACGGGCACCTGGAAAGAGGAATGGTTCTTTTCTCGAGGAAAGAAAGCACACGGCTCCAGTGCTCCAAGGGCTGGTGAGGAGAAACCCTTGACTTGCCAGGATTAGTCAAACTTGCCAGGTGGCCCCTGGGAGGACCAGACCAGCCAGATCTGTTCCATGTCCTGTTGGTTCCATGGGGCCCTGCAGTGTCACAATGTTCTCCTTGCTTCTGCGTGTCACAAAGGCCCCTTGCTTCCATGAGGCCCTGCAGGGTCACAATGGCCATTTGGTTCTGTGGTGCCCTCAGTGTCACAATGTTCTCCATGATTCCATGGGGCCTGGCAGTGCCACAATGTTCTCCATGGATCCACGGTGCCCTGCAGGATCACAGTGGCCCTTTGGCTGCACAAGGCCCTGTAATGCAGCAATGGTCTCTTGGTTCCACACAGCCCTGCTGCTTCACACCAGCCCCTTTCAGTGTATGACCTTGTTAGAAATGATTAAAAGAACAACTCCTACCACAGCCGATTAATCTGAATTTAAACAAAAAACCCCTACTCTGGTAGGAGATTTATTTTCTCTCAACAGTAGGAAGAGTACATGCTATAACTTCTGTAGATTATGAGAAAGCCTTCCCAGAACAAGCAATAACCATTGCCTAATTCTTGAAAGAATAGCCAATAAAAATGGCTCAAGTAGAAAATTGAATGTCACCCCTGTCAGATAAAGCTTCCAGGCTCTGAAAAATTGAAACACGCTGAGGAATTTTTCTATAAAACAAACTAAATTTTATTAGTAAACAGTAGAAAATTTCTGAAGATATTTGCAATAGAGTATACAGTTCTGAAGAAGTGTTCAACTTTATTCCTCCTTATATCAAAACCAGATGTTCTGCAGAGGGAAAGAAAATCCCTACTTGGGAGAGAAAAAAATCCACAGGATCCATAAAAACCCCATAGGTATGGAAGTGGTGTTTGACAGCAAAGGTAAAGCAGCTGTGCACATCCACTGAGAATTCCCCAAGCACTTTGATAGATAATTTCATTGGAAAGGGATTTTTCTATTCCAGACACTCTTCAAAAGGCACAAGTGCCATGCTGGCCGAGCTGTGGCCCTGCAGCCAGGCACAAGTGTCAGAGGTCTCTGTCCTCAGGTGCCTCTCAGCCCCTCTCCACCAGGAAAGAGCTCCTAGGATCCGGCCTCCTGACATGGAAACAGTTCCAGGCAGCAGATGCTGGCTGGGACAAAGCCCATTCCCTGCCAGGAATAACTCTGAAACACTTCAAACAATAACATTCTTACTTTTTTGAGCACTGCCCAAAGAAAAATAAGTACAAAGAGGCCTGGAAATGCTGGTGTGTTTATAGCACAGAGTAAGCTACAACACAACCAAACCAACCAGTCACCAAAGTCTCCTCCTCACAAAAAGGAGTTGTATAGTTTTGGAAGCAAAAGCAAAATTAAGGGTAATAATAGGGTAAAAGAGCTTAATTTAAAAATCCACATAGAGAAAATTATTTTCTCAGCTGTTTTATAAAGGAATAATAAGAGGAAAATAACAAGAACAGGAGCACAATAAATGAGGAATCTAAGACTGGCTAAAAGTCTGTTTCATAGATTAGTGGTAAATATTTTGTTTGCTTGATTTCTCCCTTGATTTAAAAGCAGAAACATGCCACTGTTCATTTTTCTGGCATTTCTGTTCATTTTGTTTTCTTTTACTTTTGGACACAGATAAGATCTTTGTTGCCAAGCCCATAAATCACGAATGACTACATGAATGCCTTCGGGGTCTCCTGTTGTCCAAAGGCACTCCAAGCATCTCCTCTGTAGGGACACAGGCAGGAAAGGTGGAAGGGAGGTTACAAGAGAAGGAATCAGGAATACACCCCAAACCTGCCTGCAACAGCTTCCCCCCCAAAGAGCAGCACAAAACACACAAAATACCACAGCTAAAATATCAGAAATAATTGTCATCAGTCCTAAAGGCCAGTTGAGGCAAATTAGTTTGATGTCCATATTAAAATCATCAGTTAAGCTCAGGATCTGCAGAATGCAGTGAAATTAATGTAGAATATTTCAGAATGGCAAAGCCTCCCAAGTTTCACTGGCATTGTGACATCAGAGTCCGAATTTCACAGATGTCTTCAAGGAGGAAGTGTTTAAGCCAACACTTCCATGGAGACCATGGAATGTAGAACGTAGAACGTAGAACGTAGAATGTAGAATGTAGAATGTAGAATGCACACTCTCCACTGCTGGGGGAATTCAGGACTGAAATTCTGGGGCTTCCTGCAGTAGTAACTCGGCCACTGCACCCAGAACTGGCTTTTCTTTATCAGAAAATTATTACTGTGCAGCAATTCATCTTGTGCACTAAACAACACCCACTACACAGAATTTACATTAAAAATTAAATAACTACACTGTACATTATTATTGTTATTTTTATTATTGGCTATAACAGATTTTTAGGTAATTTCTCAAAACAATTCATGGAATTCGGATATTCACTGCCATTCACAGGTGACTCCTTTCTCTGGACACCATTAATAATTCAACTTGAGCTTATTGTCAGCTGCTTCTCATGGAGCTCTGTCAAAAATCTGCTGCACAATGCAATGAGGGTGTTTTTTTCAACACACACCATTATTTCCAAACACACTTTCCACTAGTCCAGGCTGTGGTGACTATGTAATAAGGTGTATTTTTCAAAGAATCAAATAATGAGTCTGTAAACAGAAGCTCATAAATAGAAGCAGCAGCACAGGTGATCATTGACTTCTGATATCACAGAAATAATCACTCTTTTCCACAAAAAAAAAAAAAAAAAAAAAAAAAAAAAAAAAAAAAAAAAAAAAAAAAAAGAAGTAATGCTTACAATAACAAAAGGCCACAAATAAAAGTTCATTCTCACCGTTCAAATAAAGTCATTAAAAAGATGTACAGGGGGTTCAAGAGTACTTGAATATCTTTCTAGCCCTGACTATTCCTGACCCAGCCAGCACCAGTGCCTGAAACTCCCCAAAGCACTGGAGTTTATCCTCAGCTTCACCTCAGCCTCCTCTCCATAGCAGTGAGCACAACTACTGTGAGACCAGCAAATTTGATTTAACAGCACTAGCTGACCTGTAATGCCATTAATAACAACAGTCAGTCTAATAAAACACTTAATGCCTCCAAACTCCCACATTTTGAGCCCATAAAGGCAGGAGAAAGGCAGATAATTAAGCATCTTTCCTATAAAACACATCCCCATCTGGCTGCAGCTCTTTTTCCCAACTGCAGGATCATCAAGCACAAGACTCGACTTTTCATAAGGATAAAGGGATTGGAAAACTGGTTTTGTTGCCCGTGAGCCTTGCAAAAAGGCACTGCCATCCATATGATACCTGTGCTGGATTCCAGCTCAGCCTGAGCTACAGGTGTGCAATATCCCAAGCTGCAGGAGGGGCAGCTTACAGGGGGGGCAGTTATTACTTTTTTGGGGCTTATCAGAAACCATTCATAAAGGAGGAATTTTTGCTTCTTATGTTTCCCAAATCCCTGCCTGCATTATTTGATCACAAACAAATCCAACAAAACTTACTCACAGTATTCTTTTAACAGCTCATTTTAGCCTGATTTACATTTTTAAAGAGTCCACCTACACATGACCATCTCTGCTAACTCTGAAAGATGATCCAACTGTTTCCATCAAGTCTATGCCTGTTCAAACTCTTCTTTTCAATTTTAACACTGCACAACACTTAAAAATTCCAGTAAATTATATCACAGTGTTTGTTCCAGGTGAGCCACTCCAATTTCTTCAACAGGCAAGAGGGAAAGAGCTTGAGAATTTCAAACTGAGAATAGGTTTAAATGGGGTATTGGGAAGGAATTGTCCCCTGTGAGGGTGGGAAGGCTCTGGTATAGGATGCCCAGAGAAGCTGTGGCTGCCCCTGGATCCCTGGAAGGGTCCAAGGCCAGGTTGGATGGGGCTTGGAGAAACCTGGGATAGTGGAAAGTGCCCTTTGCAAGAATATATTGAAAAGTGATTAGGGATTAGAAGCATGAAGCATTCCAGTTTTGGAAGTTAAGAGTGGGTCAAATCCAAGTTATACTTTTGCATTTGTTTCCCAAATGTGAGTGATGCAAAGTAGAAATAATGCAATAATTGAGTACATGGCCTGTCCTGCAAACTGAGAGTGAAAGTAACACTGTGCTCATCTTCACCTCCAGGATTTTTTTTTTCAGCGAAATAACAGCAGCAGAATTTCAAGTTTCAGGAAATGATGAGAGGGATCTCAGTACCTACAGACACTGCTCTCAGGGACAGGAAAGCAACTGACCATGCATAAAATCCTTAAGAAATGCTTATCAGACAACATGAATTGCAATAACCATAAGGACACAGCTCCCAGGGGACAGTATTGCCAAGGCTGCACTAGAAGGTTTATTCCATGTAACTCCAAGGGCAGTTTGCCTAACGAATCCTAGCCAGCCTCAATCTATAAAAAGCTTATAAAGTGTGATTTTAAACTGGAATTGTCCCTCCAGGAGCAGCACTCAGTGGACCAGCACTGGCCCAGCCTCAGGCTCTGGGCACAATGAGCATAGGGAAGGTGCTGCTGGACAAACCTTCCCATAAATGCCACTCAGCATCTTCAAAGTGTTCAAGGGCTTGCAAATTCCTGAGAAATGCACTAGAGGAAGACATGCAATTATTTCCCATTTTCACAATCTGAGCAGATTTCAGCTGAGAAAATAAAAAATACAAAGATTATATCTGTGGTTGTGTTTATCTCAGGTGTTAGGAATGAAGAAAGCTTACAAATATTCTGGCTTCCAACAATACAAAACAAAACACCAAACCAACCCCAAAACAAGCTACAAATCTGTTTTATTAACACCCATTTATGCTTTCTGCCCAGGCAGAAAGGGATCTGGGGGCACTGATGGACACCAGCTGGACATGAGCCAGCAGTGTGCCCAGGTGCCTAAGAAGGCCAATGGCTCCTGGCCTGGATCAGGAATAGTGTGGCCAAGCAGGAGCAGGGAGCTCATTCTTCCCCTGAACTCAGCACTGGTGAGGCTGCACCTTGAGTGCTGTGTCCAATTCTGGCCCCTCAGTTTAGGGAGGACATTGAGATGCTTCAGTGCATCCAGAGGAGGCAACAAGGCTGGTGAGGGGCTTGGGCCACAAACCTCTGTGAGGAATGGCTGAGGGAGCTGGGGTTGTTTAGTATGGAAAATAGGAGACTCAGGGTGACCTTATCACTCTCTACAACTCCCTGAAAGGCAGGCTGCAGTCAGGTGGGGTTGGTCTCTTTCACTAGGCAGCAACCAACAGAACAAGAGGACACAGTCTTAAGATGCGTCAAGGGAAAATTAAGTTTGGATATTAGGAGAAAGTTTTTCACGGAAAGAGTGATAAAGTACTGGGATGGTCAGCCCAGGGAAGTGGTGGAGTCACCATCCCAGGATGTGTTTTAAAAATGACTGGATATGGCACTTGGTGCCATGGTCTAGTTGAGGTGTTAAGGACATGGGCTGGACTTGATGATCTTGAAGGTCTCTTCCAATCTAGCCATTCTATAAATTCTATATTCCATGCAACTGCCAATGGGCTCAGCTGCTGAAGGGGCACCGGGTGTGGCATGTGGTGACACTTGGCAACGTGGAACCCAGAGGACCTTTGTGACATGGGAGAGCCCAACGCTGGCTGAGGGTATATAAGGGGTGCAGAGGCCTAGGGTTGCCCAGTCCCGTGAGAGCCGTTCTTACAGAAGGAAGCAGCTCCTGGGACCATGTTGGCGCTAGAGGCCTTGAACGATGGAGGATGGCAAAGCCAAGCCCAGCTCCTCCTCGCCAGCCAGCCCCCTGCCCAGCTGGGGCCGAGCCCAGGCCCACGGTGGGCCCATGGTGAGAGCAGTGGGTGCCTCAGTCTGGGCCCAGCCAGACACTGAGAGAAGGGGCCCCTGTCTCATCACAGAAGAAAAGAAACCTGACATGGATGTCAAGCCTTCCCTGTGGACAGAAGTTCAGGCCCAAGAGCTTCACCCACAGGAAGAGGTCTACAGGACGTGAATCGCACCAAGTGGTACAAGCAGCAGCAGGCAAGGAAGCATCCCCATGCGGAGCCGGGAGCTTGTCCCTGCGGATGGTGGCCCCTGCGGGTTGCAGTGCGGAGATACGGAACCAGGGAGAGCCTGCCCCCGAGTGGAAAAAGCAGTCCATGACCCAGAGCTGCCCCAGTACATGGGGAATACTACACTGAGATGGACCCATTCCAAGAGTGCCAAGGGTGATATACCAGAGCTGTCTGATGGGAAGAGACCAGCGTCTGGGGCTCCAGCAGTGAGGAGCTGTATGCTTCCATGGAGGAAGTCAACAGTGACAACAGCAGTGATGACTTCACATATGTCACTGTGACTCAAAGCTGAGCATCACTAGCTTCATCTCCAGCTCCTGTGTCGCAGGAGGAGGATGACCTGGATGAACTCAGCATCAATGACTGGGACGAACTCAGCATCTATGACTGGGACAAACCCAGCATCAATGACTGGGACGAACTCAGCATCTATGACTGGGATGAATTCAACATCCTTGAGGATGAACTCCACATCCTGGAGGAGCAGGAAGAAGGCGGCAGTGCCCGAGGCCTGGCACCCCTTGCAGAAGACGAGCTGTGTGATCCTGCCCCTCAGGAGACCTTGCTCGAGGAGCAGGAACCAGAGCCTCCCTGCCTCTGTCCCTCAGCTGCCCAGGCCCCCAGCAGCAGCTGGCTGCCCCCAGCACACGGCCTGGCCCCTTCAGACGGGCGCTGCGGGCCCTGGGGACACTGCTGTGCTGCTCCTGCCGCAGCTCACAGCACACCACGAGAGTCTGTGCCAGCGCCACACCCACCTGCACAGGCAGCTGGGCCCACCGAGACACACTGCAACACAAATGCAACTGAGCTTAGAAATAGCAGTTGTTAAA
>NW_027635613.1:0-46620 GCF_903797595.1 Erithacus rubecula | reverse complement strand
GATTGTTACAGCTGCACTGCTGATCAACACATACACAAGACCGATTTCAGTTGAAAAATGTCATTTATTAAAAATTGCTACACCCACACTGACAATACAGAACTATCAGATCTCTGTTAATGTTAAAAAAAGAAATTTATTACATTATTAAAACAATGCTATGCAAAATATACATATCAACTTCAGTTAACAAAAACTGAATTTATTGCCAAACTGTAAAACAACTCACTATATACACAAAGATCACTTAGGTGCTTAACAACTTAATTTATTACCTACAACTGTACAGCCCAGATAAAAACAGAACATAAACACTCCCACTCTAGATAGCCCTACACTAAGAACTCAACAGATATTTTATACAACTGTACTACTCATACATGTTTAAATAGAATCAAATACATGTGTATGCACTATATATAAATATATATAAAACTATAACAATCTACTGGTCTACGTATGATTAAACATTACATATTACTACTATATGTAAATAGATATATAAACCAAACCCATCAATATACAAATAGCACCTACCAATCTAAATACCCATGCAACTACATCAATGCAAATATACAGCTATACATCCCCACATACATGGAAGTACATAGACATATAAATAAAAAAATACAAAGAAAAACATAAAAATAGAACATATAACCTATGAAAATAGAAATACAACCATTTAAAAGTCATATACAGATACTGCATCAATACAAATAGGTTATCTACACAAATGAAAACCCAGGATATAGAACAAAATCAGATATAACAACATACACATTATTTATCATATGTTGCCACAAGTGACATTATTAGATATATATATACACAACATATATGGAATTACACACATCTATGTATATATACACATATATACATAGCACATCTAAAAATATAACACAAATATGGAAATATTTGTCTACAAATAGCAAATCACATAAGAAAATATCCATATAACTATCCCTCTCTATGTGAAAGTTCATGTATCTTTAAAGAGAACTTTAAAGAGAACAGAAAATTGGATTCCAGCATCCCCATCTTCAAATCCTTTCCCTCGGTCTCTTCGTCCCGTGCAGAGCAGCTCTCCTGGACAGGGACAGCAGATGGGACATCTGGGAAGCAAAGGGAACACTGAGTCAGGAGCAGGGCCTTTCCCTTGGCAGCATCTGCACTTCCATCAGGGAAGAGAAAATCTCAGCGCCCCTCCAGGATTGCTGGAAAGCAGCAGCAGGCCGAGGGTCCAGGGTGTGGCGAGCGCAGCGCGGCGGGACTGTCCCGCAGCCCCGGCACAGCCGGCACAGCTCCCGGGCCCTGCCGGCACAGCTGCCTTGCCCCAGGACAGCCCCTGTGCCGGCCGGGGCAGCTGCGCCGAGCAGCCCCAGCACGGGCAGGGCCGCTCCTGCCCCTGTGCCGGGCACTGCCCACGGCCACAGCCCACGGCACCCTCACCCCACCCTGCCCCACCGGCCCTGGGGCCTCACCAGCCTCTGTGCCAGCAGCAGCTCCCTGCTCACTGCTCTTGCTCAGGGCCTTTGGCTTCTCCCTGCTGGCTCCTGTCACTCCTCCTGCTGTCTTCAATGTCTTCACTGCAGCTGTGGCAAAAACGGAATTGGTTCCAAGGTCTGGCAGAGCTGCAGTCCCAGACCCCTCTGTGCTCCCTGCTGGCCCCTCCATCCCCTCAGCCCCGCCAGGCTCTCGGCAAACCCCGAGTCCCCTTCAGTTTCTTCAGACCCCACTGTCCTCTCACCCCCTCAGTCCCTTCTGACCCATCCCATCCCCTTGGACCCGCCACCCCCTCAGCCTGTGCCACTTCCCTGTCACCTCAGTGCCACCATTGCCCTCTGCTGCCCCACACCCTCAGCCCCAGCAGCACCTCAAGGTCACCGTCCCTTCAGTGCCAGCGCCCCCTCAGCCCCTCAGCCCCTCAGTCTCACCGTCCCTCAGCAGCTCCTCAGGGGACTCTGCCTGGGGCCAGCGGCAGCTGCCACCGCTCCAGGGACACCCGGGGCTGGAACTGCTGCTCCGCCCGGCCCGGCCCCAGCTCGGACCAGCACAGCAACAGGGGACAGAGGACACGGGGGAAAAACAAGAGATCAAGAAGGATCCGTGGAGGGAAAGAGGCAAAGAAAAGGCCTGTATATATACATATATCAATCTTTACTAAAGATTGATACTAAACTAAACTCCTATATAAAAATACATCTATGCCTATTTATAAACTTAACTATATATATGTAAATGTAACTGCACATGTATATAAATGCATCTAGGCACATCTATAATTTCACATATAAAAATGTAATTATATCCATCTACAAGTATATATATTTTAAACTATACAGATGTATTAACACATCTGTATAAATAGATAGACATAACAATATAGACATACAAATACACCTATATAAATCTACAAATACAACCATATAGATAAGTACAACTATACAGATCTATAATATATGGCTATTAGCAGAGGGATTTCACCTGCCTGATGGTCACAGGCCCTCCCTCTGTCTCCTCCTGCCACACAGGGCAGCCCTCCTGGGGAGATCCATCAGATGGGATCTGGGAAGCAAAGGGAACACTGAGTCACTCTTGGCCCTCGTGCACATTTCCCTTGGGCACCAACTGTCCTTCTGTCAGGAAATGTTCAAGATGGTCTGAAAGGCAGATTCCCGCTTGGAATTTGAAGCCTGCTCTTTAGAGAACAGGGACCTTTCTAAATGTTCAAAACAGTGTAAAGCATTGAAGTGTCTTGATAAAGTCTCAGTGCTCGCAATGGCGCCCATAAGAGCTTGAAACACAGACTGTCCCAGCTCCCTCAGAGAAGCCCAGCCTTGTTCTTTCTCTGTGCTGACAGACAGATCTTAGGTCTCACTAATCTGGGGTCATTCAGTGATTTGGAATTCTACTTTGACTTTCTGCTTTTTTCCTCTCCAATCCTTCATCAGTCACTCAGTCTGGCCTCCCTGTAACCCTGCAGAAAACTTATGCAAGGAAATCAGCAGAAAAATTGAGACACCAGGCTTGGTGACACAGCTTCACAAGGTCAACATTATTCCCTTGCTTCTCTTGCCATAGCACAGGACTCAGTGTCAGAGCCTCTAGAGATGCATGGAGGGCAGGGCTCGGAGGGTTTTGTCAGTGCAGGATCTGAACTAAAGGCACCAGGAAGCACCAAGTCTGCAGACAAAATCTCAACTCTTCTGATCTCCCTTCCTGCCAGAGGCAGGCTCTGAGCAGCTGTCTCACACCTCTCTAAACCAATGGGGGCTCTCTCCTTACCAGGCTCCTCACGCTCTGGGGAACTGTTCCCACAGCTCTCGGTGACACATGAAGCTTCTGCTGCTGCTGCTGCTGCCCTGTTCAGATCCCCCTCTCCTGAAGACTCAGGGGCAACATTAACGTTCCCCTTGAAAGAAAAACAGAAAGAAAGAAATCCAAAGATCACTCACTACTTTCTTGGAATAGTATCAGGGATACAGGAACTCTCCTTCTCCACTCCCAGGGGACGTGGGGCACAGGGGGGGAACACTGCCCACACAGTCCACATGACAAGCATTTTAAACTCAGGATTTGGGTGGCCAAGATGAAACTGAGTGTTATGCAAAATTCAGAAAACCAGAAGACACCAAGTGAGAGAACGTTCCCGCATGTTCTCACCCTGGCTCATCCCACGAGCTGCAAGAAATCAGCCAGCAGAAAGCCAGGGGCCCTCCTTGTTGACAACACGGCTGTCAGCAAGGGCAGAGCTCGCTCCCAGCAATGCCCAGGGCTCTGTGCTGCAAACCCACATGAAAAGCACACATCTCATTTCTGCCTGGGAATCTCGCCACCCCCACCCAGCCGCTCACACAGTCCATCACCAGCTGCGGCTTTTTGGAGCTCTCTGCTACCGCCCTAGATGTATGACCCAGGAAAATATTTTGGCACCTAGGATATTTCCAGGATCACATCTTCCAGTGCCAAAAATCTGTAAATTTGGAGGGTAAAAAAAAACCAACCTAACCCATCTCTTCTGCAATAGCTCATCTGTCAGAATCATAAAGATTCTAAAGATGGTTCTGAGCCTGCAATGTTTTCTTTTAATAAAATGCTTTTGAAAACTGCTGTGTGTGAGTTTACAGAAGACAAAAGAAATTCCACTTGAGAATAAAATATCAGTAAATCCAAAAAATCCCACTCCCCCCCTTGAGCCTGCCCTTTCTCAATCATGAATGTTCTGCAGCCAGTGGGGTCAGCACACCAATAGAAAGAGAGGCATTCTTTGGCCAACATGTATAATTACTGCTAAAAGGTCTTTGCAACACTTCAGGCAAGTCTGGCAAGAGTTAGAGAAACAGGATTCCTCATCCAAAGATTGAATCTGTCAAACAAAAGGACAGAAAGCTGCAGCTCCAGCCCATCCCCAAATAGGGCTCTGGGAGCGCCCACACGCAGGGCACGGCTCACACAGCAGCAGCAGCAGCTGCAGCCCAGCCCTCGCTTTGCCTTGGCCTTGCAGCATAAAAGAGGCACAGCCCACATCTGCTCCTGGAACTGAGGCACCTCTCACATGGCCCTCCCTGCACGGGACACTTGGCCTTCAGTGGCATTCTCCAAACACTCTTCTTTCCCATCAAACAAAGCCTGTTACAACCTACAAAGCATCACCATAAATGCTCCTGCATGAGGGATTCATCCCAGGAAAAGGAGCAACCAAAGTGGCCAACAAAGGCTCACTTCTTTCAATCTCACTAAGCAATTGAAGACCTTTTCATCCCTATTCTTTTAGTGGCCTTACATTACCAAGAACAATTAGGTAACTCTGTAACAATGAAGGAAATTAACTTGAAACCTTTGCTTCTCAGCCACATAACACAATTCAAAAGCTAACAGTGCAGCCTCTTTTATTCCCATCCAATGGGGTTACCTGAGCAGAGGGAGACTTTTGAGGCAGGGATCTCCTGATTTCTCGAATCCATTTTTCGATTTCAACGGCTAGCTGTGATTCTTGTTCCACAGCAGCATTGCATGCCGAGCTGGAGGCCGTCGATGCTGCACTACCAGGTGGAACGCTGGGGGCCGAAGTGCCTGGTGCGGCTGCAGGAATCCAAACACATTGGTCAGGCTCCACAAGGAGACACAGAGCTATGTTGCTGCCTTGGATCAACCATCCCAGGAACACACAGGAAACTCAGGCACAGAATCTTTTGGCATTCTAGGTCCCTCTTCCTAGTAGACTTGAGAATTTCTGTCTCACAATGACAGAGCATTGTGGAAAAATACTTCAAGCGGTCTCTTTTCGTGACATTATGGAAAAGTAAGGCTAGAACTCTTTTCCCACCTGGCGAGTCAGAGCCTGGGGGCTGCTGCTCCCTGTGGAGCTGCTGCAAGCTGCAGGGCTGGATGCTGCGCACCTCCCGGTCGGCCGGAGGCAGCTGCTCCCCGTAGAGCTCCTGTGAGCGGCTGGGGGCCCCTTCCCACCCCAGCAGCAGCGGCCGCTCCCCGCCGAGCCCGAGCAGGTGGCACGGCGGGATCCGGAGCAGCTCCCGCTCGGCGGGCAGCGGCCGCTCCCCGTAGAGCTCCTGCAAGCGGCTCTGCCCCTCCTGCCGGGCCGGCAGCGGCCGCTCCCTGTGCAGCAGGTGGAAGCCGCAGGGCGGGTGGCGGACGAGCAGCGGCCGCTCCCCGGGGCGCTGCTGGAAGGGGCCGGGCCGGGGGCTGCGCAGCTCCCGCCCGTGCAGCAGCGGCCGCGCCCTGGGCAGCTGCTGGGAGCCGCGGGCCGGGCGCCTGCGCCCCTCCCGCCCCACCGCCGGCCGCTGCCTGCTGGCCGCGCTCCGGCGCTGCAGGCGCAGCAGCAGCTCGGGGCGGTCGCGGCGAAAGCAGAGGTTGGTGTAGTGCAGCCAGGCCCCGGCATCGCCCGGCACGGCTGAGCCGAGCCAGCCCGGCACCTTGCGGAAGCCGTAGCGGTACAGCTGGCGCACGAAGCTGCGAAACTGCGTGGCCCGGAAGGGGCTGCCCGGGCTGAGCAGCTCCCGCTCGAGCGCGGCAGAGCCGGGGCTGCGGGCCCAGCGCGGGCGGGGCGGGGCCGGGGCTGGCCGGGAGCGCGGGGCCGCTGCAAACCCTGCCCTGCTCCCATTCCCGCAGCCATCCCTGCGCCTCGGCTTGCGGCGTGACCCCAAAGCATCAAGACCAGCGCGGGAACTTTCCGAAACGGCTCGGAACTGAGGAATCCCGTGGGAAACTCTTCCTCTCTGTCCAGTGAAAGTGAAATCGCTCCGTGTTCGGCATAGCTGAAGGGAGGAAAAAGATGTTCCATTGGGTAGCTTCAGTATTTTGGTTGGGGTTGTGAGCAGAGTTCCCCACTCGAAAGCAGACAAGGTCAAATGGGAGAAGAGGAAATGAAAAGAGAGAATTGAAGACATTCTTTTTGTCCTTTTTCCTCCCAACTGGTTGGTTCTTTCTCGCTGTCTCTGCCTGTCTTCAGGAGATTTGGCACATTTCCCATTCTTTGGAAATAGAGGCAGAGACAGGAAGGGGCAGCAATTTTGTCAACATTTTCAGCCAAGCTAAACTCCTGCCATCTTGAAGAATGTTATTTTACCCAAGGGATTAATGGCTTACAGTGATAGTGAACTCACACTGCTGTCTTCATCAAGAGGTTTTGCATTCTTCTTTCCTCAGTAATACTTTTTTCTTTTTTTTCCACATTCAGGGGAGAGTTACAATGTGAAATCCCTCCCAGAGCCAAGTCTTTTCAGTGGAAACCAGCAAAGGTGATCTTGCAATGCTCTGCTTAGTGTCACTTGTTCTTTTTATTTAAATTCTCTCTTGAATTTGAAACAGTTTCCAAAGCAGGAAAAAAGTAGATCTATTTCTTCCATCTCTTTTAATTCCTGCCTCTTTTTAATATTTTTACCTGGTTTAACTGTGAGGGTTCATGTGAGTATATTTATTGTTATGGCGGAAGCTCACTCCACACACCCCGTGGATATTTCCCTTGCATCCAGCTTGTCCTGAGTTCTGGCTGACGCTGCCTCCGCTTGCCTCCTTCCAGGTCCCTCTGTGAGCAGCCCAGCCCTGTCCCTTCACTCACTGCCCTGTGGGTGACGTGCTGGCACAAGGATTGTTGGTCTCATCTCATTCTGGAGCAGTCTTTTGGAGTGAGTGTTTCCAAGATGCCCTGTCACCTTTTCCTCTGTGTGCTGGCTTTCTCAGGAAAACCAAAATCCACTACTTAGAAAATCTCTTCCCATTTCATCTTAAACAGCTTAAAACAGAACCTGAAACAGAAATGCTGTGCCTCAGTGGGATGGTGTTTGTCTTTCTTTAAAGACAGTGTGAGAAACCTCACCGAAATTATCCCAGACACTGAATTACAACAAAATTTGTAATGAATAGGCCAAAAGGACAAGACAGGAGTTCAGAAAAGAAGGGACATCTTTCTCCATATTTTGTCGCCCTTATTTGCCTCATGTCTGTCTATTGCTGCTTCATCAAGAAAACCCTTTTTTTTAAGGGCTCCTTTGTAATCTCCGTGGGTCATGAGACACACAGGAATACTGGCCCTGTGGCCTACTGGAGATGAGGAAGCAGCTGGTTAAAATGAGGATTGTCCATGGGAATGTTTAGTCAAAGCTGTGGTACAGTTATGGTTACATTGACTTTTCCACAGTACTCTGGGGCTAAGAATGAGAAATTACTATTGGCTGCATTTAAGGAAGCTGAAACTTAAGAAGAAATGTGCTTATCTTGTGTCTGGCAGCATGACTCTTCCCTAACTTTCTATGGTACTGGTAAAATTTAATGTCAATTACAAACACCACAAGGTAAATAATGGATATTACATTTCAGTGTATGGGCCAACAGTTCGTTTAAAAATGAACAACAGAAAAGGGTTTTAATCTAATTTTTGTGAAGGAAGATCCTTAAAATTGTGGTATATGGTTTTAGATTAAGATTTTTTTCTAAGAATGACTTATTTCCAGTTTACAAAGAATTTGTAAAGAGAAGAAGTCAATGTACAGGCCTGATCACTTGAAGTACTATTGTTTCATATCTTTCTTTTTCCCTACATGGCAGTGTAAATTTTGAATCACAATTGTTACCACTTTGAAAATGTAATTCTGGTGTTTTTCTGCTGCTGAATACTTAGCAGTTATAAGTGAAAGAACAGACAGTTTTGAAAGTGAAAAATGCTTTATGGGAATATATTTTTTTAACTAGTCTCCTGGTATTACAGGCTACAAGGGCAATATTGAACCAGTCTATACTCCTTTATTTTTGATAAGCATTTTGAAAGTATTCGTCTTTTCAGTATATCTGTGATACATTGGTGTGTGTTTCAGGTGAAACTCTCCTGTGTGCCCTGCTGCTAGCAGGTAAGATCTCCTTGCAGTGTAGGAATTCACAATTTTCCCTTTCTGATTTGCACACAGCTGTGCCACTGCCTTGACCTTTTCATCTCTGCTGCTTAGACAGTTTTTCCTCCAACACCTGTGCCAGCAGTATTCCTTAAGGTGATGAGGGTGTGGTGGGCGTGCAGGACCCAAACTGTTCCTGATCTTCTGGGAGCTAACTGGTGGTTCCTGAATGAATCCTGTGCTGTTTATTTCTACACTGTCCTTGTGGCAGAGGGTATTCCTGCCAGTGTTTTAGGTTACATGGTCTAAGCACAGCATCGTGACTAGTAAAAGCCAAAGAAACAAATGTGTCCTTTTCTGACCAATTTACCTGGGGTCTGTATCTGAGACTTCCACTGCTGATAAACGTGAGAATTCTTGGCAGACAGATTCCAGGAAAGCAAGTAATGAGTCATTGAGTTTAGCATATATTTCTTCGATTTCCTGGCTACAAAATGGGAAAGAGAATATTCATCATTTTCTTTCTTCTCACAGGTACACTGTTTACCTTGTATGGGAAGACTTAGACTCCAAATTTTACCTACCATAACTAGAACTATTTGCAAAGAAGATAGAATCCCATCAGACAAAGGCAAACTTACTGCAACACCATGTACAGAGTATGGTGAATAAACCAGAGAGTACAATGGAACTGATAAAGCAGCCTGGTATCTTAGGCCTTATGGAACAGAAACCATGGGAGAGACAGACATGGATAAATGCTCCCTGGGCAAGAAGTGAGAAAGAAATATATTGTGAAACTTCGCGATAAGATAATGTTACCAGGCCATGGGATATCATGAAGAATGTGGGACCAATGGGACATAGTTACCAAAATTAGAACCCTATGTGAGTGCCATGCAAGTGAAACCCTCTATAAACACCTTGTATACTCTAAAAATTGGGTTCTGATCACAATTCAGATCACAATGTCTCTCCAATTGCTCATAACACAGTAGCCATACTTTTCAGTCTAGTGAATTCAAAACAGCTGAAACCAGCACTTAGGGGCCACCTTAGTCTCTGGGCTTTAGAGTGTAAGAGGAGAGAACATAAAGTCTGTTATACAACAAACAAAACTGCAAAGCAAAAAGTCGTGTTAACTGCCCTGAAAATGCACCTCAGTTTTGGAATGAACTTGGTGTGAAATGGTTCTTTGTTGAACTTCACAAGCAACATCTGCCTCTTTCTTCTGCCTCCTCACTTGGGTTTGCTTTGTCTGCAAACAGCACTTCAGGCTGTTCTAGTGCTGCTCTTCCCTGACTAAAATGTCTCTGTACATTCCCCAGTCTCAGCTGAATATCTCTATGATCTGTTTAGTGTGGTGACTGCCCCAGTCTTGTTAGAGCTGAAGCTGTGATGCCTTGGTTTGAGTCACCCTGTGTGCTGGACATGCTGCTCAGGTCTGCCAGGATTGTGATCCTCCCTCAAGTGAGCTGAGCTTGTGGAAGCATGTCAGGGACATTGAAGAGCCCAGGTAGCTCAGGTGGAAGAAATTCTCATCATCTGTGCCCATTCAGGCTGCCTGTGCCTCTGGCAGAGTGAAGTGGCATTTGTTGCCTGAGTAGCTCTAGGTGGACTAAAGGTCATGGTGAAATATTGTAGTGAGGGCTGTGGCAAAGGAAAAAAACCTTGGATTTTTCAGGGGAGTTTTCAGTAATAATCCCATCTCGTTCTGGCTGCTGTCACAGGTAGTTTATTCACTAAGATAGCTCAGGAGTGATTGTGGAATGTTTCTCTTGGACTTGATAAGGTATGGACTATTCCTCATCCAGATGTGTGGCTGTGGGCCTGTGTGTTTATCAGTGACACACAAACTGAGAGAGGCAGACAAATTCTGCATGGCTCTTGGAGTTTAGGTGCCCTTCTGCATCTTCTGCTTACTGGAAAAACTTCTTGCCAAGCAATGGAAGATACATCTCCCTCTTCTTATCCAAGAATATTGGCTTGACCATCTGTATCTTGCAGCTCATGTCAAAGGGAAGTACTGGGGTTGTGGACATCTCATAGACTTGAAACTTCATGATGTGTCCTGCAGTGAAGAATGTCTTTTTATTAGGGAAACATGAAAATATTCTAAACCAAAGAAAAGTAAGCAAAAAAATTAAGGTATCTGTTGTCAGTATTCAGGATAGAGAAACTACAATTTTTTGAAAAAGACTTGTGGAAAAAGGGGGGAAAAAGCAGGGTTTACTCTGTTAAAGGTAAAAATTAAAGTCTATCTTCTTTTACATCCAATCCAGGCACACACCTGCCAGGAAATTAATTTACCTTTTTGTCTCTTTGGAAAGGTTTGGATTTGTGCTCTTTGTTGTGTGAAACAAAGCTGGATTTCAATGGGAGCCCAGCACAGGTGGGAGTCCACCTAGGGAAGTCATATCACAACTGCAGCAAACTCAGGGTGTTCCATCCTCTCTTGTGGAGGGTTTGATTTCCAAACACACCTTCTTCCACTCTGTCTGGAAACTGTATGGTTCACACAGACAGAGTAGTTCTGATACTATTTTATCCATAATCTAAACATAGAAACATCTTGCATGCACAGGGAACAACATTTTCCTTTAGAACTTAAATCGCCACTAACTGCTTCAGAAATACCATTACTCGTTTGATGTCTCTCCAGGGAACACATAAAATATCTCCATTACTAAATATATTAGTTCCACTATACTTACCTGAAAATAAATACTGTGGTTTGCAATAGTTACAGTAACAGAAGATTGGTTTAGTGATCAATTTCCCATTTATTTGATGTTTACATTTGAAATTATCATTTCATTTGACATGTTCTTGATTTTTTAAAACTTTCTTTGTTTCTTTCTACTTGAATCTTCTTTGTTATTTCTTTCATTACTATCAAAAATGTTGTGCCTTTTGTCCTTTGAACTTGCTAAGACAGATGGGCATACTTCTGTTATAGCATTATAGTTTTTAATGCTTGCTATAAAGCACTTTCCTACACATGTTCCCATGCAAGTCTAACTACTAGAGCTAAAGAAATGCAGCTTAGATCATGAAAAGGGCTGTAAAGAAAGGAAACAAATACCAGACAGGAGTATGTACAGCCAATGATTCTCCTGTATGGTAAAAGAATTACACATATATATATGTATTTCTTTGTCTTGCTAAAGGCTGAAAAATTATTCAAGTTTTTTGAATTTGTTCTTTTCCCTCTGCATGGGTTATTCATCTAACAGTTTTGATATTGAACCAAAGTGGAAGTTTCACAGCATGAGGAGAAAGGACCATCAAAAGATGCATTTTATACTTTCAGGATCTCTTCTTCCATTGGTTTCCAAAATGAACAACAGCAAACAGGTAGCTTTAAGGAAGGTGAATAATAGCAAAGGCAATTTGGCTACTGTTTAGGGTTGTGCCTTCATGCTGTCAGTGAGAATGCTGAGAATCTGAAGCAACTGAAATGGGTGCTGGCAGCAACACCCACAGTGCCTGAAGGATGTGAGAGGACAGGGACATGGTGAAACAGCCCAGGACACAGTGAGGATCCCTCATGCACCACCCTGCTCCTTGCTGACCTTGTGTTTTCCATATGTCAGAGCCCTCAAGGCCAGGCAGCAGGATGGCAGAGGGACCTTCCAGTGTTCCTGGGCAGGCCTGGATGAAGGAGGATGAGGAGGAGGAGGAAGGCCCTGGGGCTGCCCCAAAATGGTCTCCTGGAAGGACAGAGAGGTTCAAGCCAGTGCGGGCAGGTGAGTGGCAGAGCTGGGTCACAGGGCCAGTGTTTGCCCCATCCCATCCCATCCCATCCCATCCCATCCCATCCCATCCCATCCCATCCCATCCCATCCCATCCCATCCCATCCCATCCCATCCCATCCCATCCCATCCCATCCTATCCCCTGTGGACATGAACAGGGAAAGAGGGCAAGAGGGGATGGGGCTGATGCTCCATTGAGCCTCACTGTGCTGGCTCTGCCTGGGGGGCACGGCTCCAGGGAGGCTCAGCTGTTATAAATTCTCAGCCTGTTATAAATTACTCACTAAAATTGGGCAGGTCAATCAATAAGGCAATTTATTAGTTAATTGATAAGGAACAGGAGCAGCGCTGGGGGTGCAGGGAGTCTGTGCTCTGCCAACATGTCCATCCCTCCTTTGGTCACTGCCCCTTTTATAGGCACTGTCTTGGTGGGCTCTGGCATGCCCCTGTGCATGGGGGACAAGCCCAAGCAATCCCAAACATGTTGGCCAGCATCCAGCAGCAGTGGCTACAAGCCCCCACCAGCTCTGGACAAAGCCTGAACACGTTCTCAGGTTACACTGCTGGCAAGCAGGCAACAGCAGGGACCAACCTGCTCATGTCCAAACAAGCTCACATTTTCTTTATACATAAAAGTAGGGACAATTCACAATTATAGTGACAAAATAATAAAAATACCTAAAAATAATAATAAAAAACAAAACAAAACAAAACAAAAAAATAAAAAACAAACCTAAAACAAACGACGACAACAACAACAAAAAACCAATTTACATCAAAGTGATTTAAACAAATATAATTAAATCATTAGATTTTCCTGTATCTCATGTCCATGTTTTTCCTTAGATTTAGCATTCTTGTTTATATTGCTCCCATGGTGTATTTCCATAGTGACAGTAATCACTATGTAGCCTCTGACAAGCCTTTCCCACAGCCCCTCAGCTCTGACCATGGTCTTTGCCAGACCCCACAGAGAACCTGACTCCCAGCTGAGAACTCCTGTAATGCTGAGGCTTGTGCTGGTGTGCTGGATTTGCTTGCACACACCAAAATCTTCCAGTCTGTAGCGTGCAAGTAGCTGTAGCCAGTGCCTGGTAAGGATTTTAACCCATTTTTAATGCACTTTAAAATCAAGGGCTCCTGGTTTCCAGATGTGCTATTAACTGGCAGAAAGCAGAACTTCCCTGTGGGAGCACTTTTTGGAAAGGATTTAGATACCAGATTCATTGGCTCCTGGAAAGCAGACAAATATTTGCTGGATATCTCTGTGTGCATATAAAGGAATGCACACCTTAGAGGCATTTTCAGGGGGAAATAACCATGGACTACCTACATGGGTTGAAGTTTTCAAGAGCAAAAATGCAAGTTGTATAACTTAATATCTGATAACTTTTCTTTTCTTTCTTCTCCTTTTCTTTATTTTTAGAAAGCCAAAAGTTCTTTGGTTCCACACATGAAATTCATCTGAAAATGGTTTCTCTCAGCTTTATGCTTTCCCCTTTTGTCCTTTGCAAATATAACCACGGACATATTTAAATAATTTTCTAAACAGTAAAAATGTAAACTAGCCTGAGCTATGACCCCTCCAAGGTCTCAGCAGAAAACCACCATCTTCAAGATAATTGTTTCTTTACAACTGTATTTTGTTGCTTCTCCTCTAATTGTTTTAGAATGTATGTTGAAAAATCCCTGAACGTATACAATAGTTTTCTAGACTGCATCATTTTTGTAATGGATTTTTACTTTTATTGCCAAGTCAAAGTATGGAAAAATATAAAATCAGCATCTTCCAGTGTAATTTTCCCTCTGCAGAGTAACTTGCAGTCTTTAAAATGAACAGTATTCTCTCCTTTTAAATCTCATAGGAGATTTGTTGCTTTAATTCCTTTTGCCAGCCTGGGCTCATGCTATCACTATCACCTTGCAGTCATGGTGAGAAACATGCACACAACATTTTTATTTGTGTTTGGTCAGGTACCTCATTATCTGGCAATATCCTTAGATGCCTTGTATTAGGGATAAATCCCACTGGATCACACTTCATTCTTTTCATAGTGACAGGAATATTGCATAAAAGTCTCACATTGTTTCCTACTGCTTTTCCTGATGTTCATACAGAAGATTTTAGTTCAGTCTTACTGAGTCTATTTGTAACGTATTCCAATTTTGTATCCACTGGCATTTCTCTGTCATATGAGAAATAATCAGACAAATACATTTTTTCCATGTAAAGGCAGTATCAATTGGCCAGTTTCAGGGTTATTATAAATCCTGCTTTGTTCTGAAATATGCGTAGAAAGCTCAAATTATTTTCTCATAGCACCAAGAGACCTGAGGAGAAAAAAAAATGAACAACTGGGTGGATGAAAACATCCACCTCAGCCTGTTAATTTTTCATGCTTTTGATTCTGCAGTTGTCAGGGAATTGTATTTTTTTCCTGATCAGTACTCAACATTCTTAAAGGAGGTAATTAATTAAAAAACCTAGTAATTCACAGACTCACAGATTCACCATGGTTGGAAAATACTTGTGAGGTCATTAAGTGCAATCATCAACCCAGCACCACTACCTCACGTTTGCCATGAATCCTGTTCCCAGGTGCTGTATCCACACATCTGTGGAACCCTTCCAGGGATGGTGACTCCACCGTTTACATGGGCAGTCAGCTCTAACGCTTTGCATCCCCTTCTGTGGACAATTTTCCTCATATCCAATCTAAACCTCCAATGGCACAGCTTGAGGCTGTTTCCCCCTGTCCTTTCCCCTGTTCCCTGGGAGCAGAGTCCAGCCCTCCCCTGGCTGCCCTCTCTTGCCAGGGAGTTTTGTAGAGTGAGAAGGTTCCCCCTGAGTGTCCTTTTCTCCAGGCTCAGCACTTCCAGGTCCCTCAGCCTGTCCTGGTGCTCCAGGTCCTTCCTCAGCTCTGTTCCCTTCTCTGGACATGCTCCAGCCCCTCAATGTCCTTCTGGTTGTGAGGGGCTCAGAACTGGGCACAGCACTTGAGCTGTGGCCTCAGCAGTGCCAGCACAGGGACAGTCCCTGCCCTGCTCCTGCTGCCACCCCACGGCTGGCACAGCCCAGGGGCCACTTGCCCACCTGGGCACCCCTGGGCTCGTGTCCAGCTGCTGCCACAGCCCCCACAGGGCCTGTCTCAGCTTTGCAGCCACTTTTCCCCCAGCCTGGAGCTGCAGGGGGCTGCTGTGACCCGAGGCAGGACCCAGCACTGGTTGTCCCTCACCCCTTGGGCTCACCCCATGGACCCAGCCTGTCCAGACCCTCTGCAGAGCCCTCCTGCCCTCCAGCAGATCCACACTCCCACCCAGCCCGGTGCTGCCTGCAGTCTCAGTGAGGGTGCACTGATTCCTTCCACCAGGCAACCAGTGAAGATGTTAAACAGCTGATGAGCTGTTCCACCAGCTCCCTAGGTGATTCTCATCCAGCTCCGTGGACTTTTGTTGGGCTGAGTTTCACAGCACTTTACTGACCATTTCCTCTTGGATTATGGGGGCTTTATTCTGCTCCCTGCCTCTCTCTTCCAGCTCACTACCTTGGGAGCAAGTGGTCTCATTATTAAAGACTGAGGCAAAGAAGGCAGCTCCTCATTCTTTATCTCTCTGTTTCTCTTCACATCCAACAAAGCATTCTCCTTGACCTTCCTTTTGTTGCTGATATATTTACATAAACACTTTTTGTTGTCTTTTATAGCAGTGGACAGATTAAGTTCTATGTGGTCTTTGGCCCTCCTAATTTTCTCCTGCATGACCTCACAGCATCCTTGTAATAATCCTGAGCTGCCTGCTCCTTTTTTCCAGAGGTAGAAACTGAAAGTCACACATGGATCACTATCTGATGTAAGCCTCAGTGCACAGAGCCTAGTAAAATAACCCAAGGAAAATAAGGAATTTGTACTTTAGGTGCTTCAGTGTCCTTATTTCTTCCCTGCACACCTGGTAAATGTTGTTGAATAATCCTTTTGAATGCACAAGAATTAACAATAAGTTGATTTAGATTTTAGAAATAAGGATTTCTCTATCTTCCAAAAAAAACCCCAAAAAATCAAAAACAAAAAAACCCCCAAACAAACAAAAAAAAAACCCCAAAAAACCACACAAAACCCCCGTTGCATATTTATGGCTACTTTTCATGTTTGTATATTGCTGTGTTTCTGAGTAAGGCATGCCTACAATTTTGTACAGAATGTACAAGTACTGTATCTTCTCCCCATGAGAACATGGATGATGGGATTGCCTTATATAAAGCCCAACATTTGAAATATGCACACCTTTCCTTAAAATAGTAATGCAAAACAATATGGGGTGGGAGGGGTAAGATTTATTGCGAAGATGGTAAGGAGGTGGCTGCAGATTTTTCAAATATTTATTAATAGGCTCTTTTGTGCCATCCATTTCCATAGTAACAGAATAGCTCATGCAATCATGGCCTCATTCTTCATTTTCCGAAGATAAATAGATGGGAACTGAGATGCACAGATGAGACTAAAATCCCAGTTTCAAAATTGGATTTCTGCACTTGAGACAGTCTGAAATCTAGATTTCTCAAGTCCTATCCATTGCTTTAACCCAAATTTATCTATCTTTTTACTGCAAAACAAAGTAATTAAATGATTAGCCATCAAATAAATTAATTTTTTTCTCTTTTTTCAGAGTTTTGCTAGTCATCTTGACTGATTTACTTGATTTACCTGATGGTGCATGTGTGAAGCCTTTCTTGTGAGCAGCAGGCGTGGCAGCACAACCACACCATGTTTCAGTTCTGCTGATTAACCCTTTGAACCCAATGGTATTTCTTGCTTTGTTTCTGAAGGATTTCAACATCTAGATAGCACTGGCACTGTGTGTTGGTCTCAAAATATAAATTTTAATTGAATTTATTTGAAAAGCACTGAAATACTTAACTTTGGCGTGACAAGAATGTGTACATCTGTCAGAATCATCCCAAGAATTTTTGAAAGCATTATTTCTCCTTCACTGATGTCTCACACTGTTTAACACTAAGGCATTACTGGAAAACCCAGACTAAGTCTTATCCACTCAAAATGAAAGACTTACTGGGATTTTTCTGAATATTTCAGTGTTGCAACAAAATCCCTTTTCTTCTGGGTTTCTGAGGAAAATGTGTTTTCTAGCAATGAAGAACACTGGTGAAAAATAGTCAATCTGTTACAGCAGGTTTTGGGATTTCTAAAGTGTGAATTCTGGTGCTGGAAGCTGGGGTCTCATGTGCCCTTGCCCTCAAAGATGTTGTCTCCTACAAGGGCCAGTAGCAGAGAGCCCCCAGAGAGCTGGGCTTTGCAGTTTGTGGCTCTTTCAGCTCTGGTCCTGCCACTTGTTTTTCATGGGGGGACAGCAAGGGATACCTCCTGAGCTGTTCCCTGGCTCTTGACCCTCATCTCACTGTGTGAAGCTGTTGGCCAGCTGACTTCTACACTCTCCTCCTGGGGAGCAACTTTTACCATCCAGCTTTTGCCAGCCCACTCTTGTAGACTGAACTGTGGCAGCTGACAGGTCAGGAGCATTTCTCAAGGTAACCACTGAGATTCTTGTTTGGAGAAACATCAGAAACCAAAAGGTCATGTATTGAATGTTATTACTTCTCTTTCTCTCTTCAGCTGCCTTTACAAATGCTTCCTTCTCTCCAACAAAAGCAATAACACCTGTAACAACACTTGGAGATGTCTGTGATCAGTGTTCATATGAGCCATGCTTCTGTATTACCTCCTCTTCCTCTGCCTGGTTTGATGCACTTTTCCCTTTCTTCCTGCCTTTCTTTTATATCATTATTTTCTCCATCAGTGCAAATATTTCTTTCCCCCCAGTGATTGCAAAAGCTCTAATTGGTTGTACCTTCAGGTTGTACCTTTCCTCTGCTGATCATCAGCAAACTGTACCTTTTTCACTTATGGCTTAGGCAGAAATTGTGTCAGGCTTCATCAGCTTTCCTCTTATCTGTGATGAAGTTTGAGTCAACCTTCACTCATGACTGCTCTGGAAGCATCACCTGGAGCTTTTTCTGAGACTCTTCCATTTCCACAGGCTCTTGGCTGAGGGTTTGGAGTGAAATCAGAGAAAGGCACCAGGACAAGGGGGAGAAAGACATGCTCAGAGACTGTGTCAGGGAATGAGACATTTATTTTTTCTTCTGTGAAGATTTTCCCCAGCCCCCTTTGTGCTGCCAGCGGGGCTTCTTCCTGGGCTGGGGAGCATCCAGGGGCCTGTGAGCCTTCCTCTTTGAGTGGCTCTGTGACCCCACAGGAAAGTGGTCCTGTGTGGGAGTGGAGGGGCTGTGACTGGAACCCTGGGCAGAGGGACCTGTGGCCACTCTCTGCCCTGGCTCCTCCTGGGGATGGATCTGCTCTCTGGGGATGGGGACAGAAGGGAAGTGGCTGGGACCACTGTGGGCTCCAGCTGGACCCAAGCCCCAGCTCGAGCTGTTGGAGCTAGAGGTATCTCCAGGGTCATCCCCCTTATCCCTGGCAGCAAGGGAGTGCAGCAGCTCCCTGGCCCTCTCACTGCACCAGCTCTCAATGAGACAGATGATGCTGTGGACCAATGGTCCTGTATGCTCCTGTAGTAAATGTTGCAGCCTCTGGATCAAGACCTCTGCGACAGGGCCATGGATGCACAGGCTGTGCAGGATGCTGCTCTCTGCACTCTCCACCAGCCACCACTGATTCCAGTATATCCCCACCAAACGCTGGTGCAGCCAGGTCTGCACTGGGTCCAAGAGATGCTGTTCTTGGCAAAAAAGTCCTGCCCAGACTTCAGGCAGGAGGCCACCCACAGCCATTGGGTAACAGGGGCTGTTTTTAGCCAGGCCACTGGCAGCTGTCCCTGCCTGGCTGCTGGACTCAGATGGCCATTCCATGTCCTCATCCGTATCCCTGTCCATGTCTGTGTGTCACAGATGCCTAGGGAAGAGCTGAGGACCACGGGCCTCAGCAATCATCCTCGTCAGCAGTCCAGGACCAAGCCAGTCTGACCAGGCTGTGCTGGCACCTTATATAGCAGCGAGGGGCGTGATGCTGCAATCATCTCCTCTGATGTCACAATCATCACTTGGTAGCATCATCCTCTGTCACCAGTGATGACACAATTGAATGTGACCATTGAAATATGTCAGTTACAGACAGCGTATTACGTAAGACACGAGATCACAATCCACCCCCTGGTGATGTCACAAAGGACATGGAGGCCTTGAATGTGAGTTTAGGCCTCTCAGTTGTCCTCACACTTCACCTTCTCCAGTACAATGCCTGTCAAAATAAACAACTCAGTTCTGGTCATCTTCTTCCCCATTGATTCCATCTAGATACATCTGGTCCCAGGTTTGGGGTTTTGCACGGCATTATTTGGCCAATGTCAAATTTGAAGTTGATGGTGCTCTTCTTTTGCAAGATTCCCTTTCCCAACATGTCCTCCAGGTTTCCTGTTCATGCTGGCCATCACTTGGGCAACTCTCCTTCACAGATTGTGAAATCCAGCTGTTCTTCACAATGCCAATTGAAACTTTTCCTGGCTTCCTGCATCAGCCTGTGCTGCAATTTCTCATGGTCATTAATGGACGTGTCTGCAACCTCATCAATTTTCTTCAGCCATAAATCCATTAACACAGGTCTGATGGTTTGATTTTAAATGATGTTGCTGCCCTTTACACTGGTTACAAAAAACCCCTAAATGTTCTAAAATGGGCAGCAGAGTAAAGTGAGAGTGAAAATGTAAGTATAGATTTTCAGTTCTGAGGGTTTGTTTGTGTTTCTATGTACGTGCTCATAAAATGTTTTCACAGACATTAGAGCAGCAGAGGCTCCTTTTAATGTTTCCCTAACAGGGGTGTGACATCCAGGTTGATGTACATCCTTTTGGGTTGTTGAATACTGAATTTTATTAGCAGCTTAGAAAATAGGAGCACAGTAAGTCTTGTATTGCTGCACGTGAAACTCAGGCAACAGGAAAAAAGGTTCTTTTATGAGTACATCCCTAAATTTCCATTAGTACTTGAAATTATTAAAGAAATAGAAATATAAAGATTTATGTTTCTTACATAATTCTTTAGAAGAAGAGTGCTTTCATGATTTGTGTTAGTAACATTTATAAAGGAAAGCATAGTGACTGTACTGAGTAAAGGACATACAGTTAAATCACTTCAATTCTACTTTTTATGGCATGATGAAATTGTGAATTATGTTCATTTTCCTTGCATTTAAAGGCTGGAACAAATGTTGAAGGCTTAGTTACAGGGAGTGTGTCTACAGCTATAACTTTCTTTGTGCCATCATGGCTTCCTTGGATGCAGGTTCACTGTCTGAATTGTGCTGGCAGGGTCTGAAGCACTGTAGGTTGTGCCTGGAGTTCAGATGAGCATCTTAGGGTGATCCAAGAAAGGCTGGCTTCTCTCTGGTCCACATTAAAATAGGCAGCAAGGTCTGATTAATAGGGCTGCTAACTTTGTACCCATGAGCTTGGATTCTAGTACAAACTGGTTTTGTTTCCGTTTCTATCCTCAGGAGAATATTTGTCTTTTTTTGTAAAGCTGTTTCAGTCGTTTAGGTGAGTAGAATAGATGGGATTGCTGTAGTTATGGAGCTCAATCTCTTTCTTCTCCATGTGTGTCTTGTAGATAAATATGCATAAAATGTGAAGAATGAGGCTTCAGGACATAAGTCAGATACTCATTTGTGCATGTGAAATAGGATTAATGAGTGACCAGCCTTGACTGGAAGCTCAAGTGCAAATCAATTTACAAAATGATAAAGCAAGAACATCCTTAATGAACAAATCAGGCATTCTGAAGCATTTTAGTTTGCCTACAGTTCTTCTCCCTTTAAAAATTTTTCTTGGGAAGGCCATGTTCAATGGCACAGAAACAGTAATGCTGCATTTACGACAGTCATTGGCAAACATCACAAATCAATCTGCAGCAACTAAATTCAGGGTTCCACACCGCCAGAACTCTCCTGCATAGGTGTGAGGTGAGCTAATGGAGCTCTTCCTGCCAAGGAAGGCACATGGAGATGTGCAGAGTTGGACACTGTCCTACATCTGGAAAACACAGTCTTATGAGGTGTCACTGTGCTATTTGTGCTGGTCACTCAGTGAGGCAATGCATTAAGCTGGAGATTGACTATTATTCATTGTGCAATCATTACCAGGCAAGCCATGAACATAATTTATTGTACATTCTGCTGGACAAGGAGTGCTCACTGCAGTGCTCTGCTGATCCTGGTGATCCTGAGGAATTTAATGTTCAGCTGGGACACATGAGCCCATGCCACGAGACTGCTCACACAGTGTTGTAGGACTCATAGTTATGTCCACAGCTCCTCTTTTCCCCCACATCCCAAAGGAAGCAGCACTGTGATTGTGTCTGTGCTCTTCTCACCAGAGTGACTGAGGAAAAATTTACTGCTAAGGCAATTCTAACTTATATGTCTGTCACTCCTACTGAATGTTCAGTGAAAGATTAATCTCTTGAGGTAGGTTTCTATGCACATTGCAGGAAAAGTTGTGTGACACTTATTACAATGTGCAAACCTTGATTCTGTGCAGGCTTGAGATGGATAACAGTAGTCCCATGTATTTGTAGTTGAATATCTATTGAATCAAGTCCTCTATGACTTATTTTTGGTCAAAGGACATTTCACTTTATCAGCTGGGATCAACTTGCACTGGAGTAAGAGATCTTCAACGAGACAGAGAGTTTCACAAATAGGATCTTTCTTTTTTTAACTTTTGTTTCAGCACTGAATTAATTTTTCAAGGCAGCTACCAGAGCAGGAACATACTCTATAGTAAGACCTGGTAAAGTTGTATTGCATTAATAAACACATCAATTATTCACAGAGCCACTTCTGAAAAACTCTTGGAGCAACTGACTATTTGTAAATACATGGCTGAGCGGACACAGGATGCTGCTGCTAACAGAACACTACTCATTTAATTAGCATTTGGATCTGGTCTTGAAATAAATAAGCAAATACAAGTTTGACTTGTGGCTAAAACCATATGAAAAGATCCAAATTACATCACTGACATCTTTAGCAACAACTTGAGGTCTGAGCAGGTCTGTTGTTCAAGATTCTCAGCCTATGTAATCCCTTTTCCTCAGCAGTGTAATAAATGCATGATACCTGGCAAGAAGAAATAAAAGGCATCTCACCATAGCAGAATATTCTTGTGTTTGCTGTGACTGGGGATTAAGCATCAAAGTACTTCAGGGTTTATCAGAAATTATTTGCAGTGTTTAAGAGGGCACAAGATGCGACAGGAATTATTGAAAACCAGGGATTATGCCCCACTGAGAGGGCAGTTATTCCTCTACTGCATCTGGCACCACTGTCAGTCCACATGGCAGGCTCAGCAGGGAGGAGTGATGCAGGGCCAGAACCTCTGCTTATCTGTACCATTGAAAGGAAGGCTGCTGACTTCAGTGGTGCCAGAGACTGAAAATTCACTGAAAATTCACTCATTCCTACAGCCAGTGTCTGTAGGCTTGGATTGTGAGGCACACAGGTCATTCAGATCCTTTTAGAAATTATTTTGTACCAATGGAAAGCAGCTAATGATTCCCCAGGGCTTTTAGTTTGACATTGTTCACACTTGAAATTTAATTTTACAGGAAATAGGAAATAGTTTCTTTTTGCTCATGCACTAATCTCTCCACCATATGGAGATCCAGTTCATTTATTTGGGTCAGTTTTTGAGTCATAATGTTAGAAATGTTTGGGTTTTTTCAGCTGTATGGTTAATATAAAGATACACATTTAATAATAGTGAATATTGGCTATTTTCTTAGTGGCTTAGACATGTTAAAAACCACCAATTTATCCAAAGCTTGGTGGATATAGGAAAAACATGTTTAATATATTTACTCATTAATTTAGTATAATTACATTTGGGAAGAATTTTTGTAATAACAAAGATACATATTTCCCACCAGCAGTTAGACATGCATTTCTATGGGTGAACTGCTCATCAGTCTGACTCACTTGGTGAAATGAAGACCCAAATACACAAGTGTCTTTACCATTTCTACCTATATTTCTGCTTTTATGTATAAGGCAGGAAAGCTCAGAAGAAAGCCAAATCAAGATTTAGTCAGTAACTTTTTTTTTCCTATGAAATGGAGAGCTTTTTCTTAGCTTAGCATGGTTGTATAGTGTAAGTCTTACTGTTCCATATCTCTTTATCTAGGGTTAATAATAACTCGTTGCTGCTATGGAATGAACTGTATGTAACACTGGAATTGCAGCTGTGGGTGTAGGAGGAGATCAAAGGCTCGTGGTTATGGACAGCTCACCACCCATTAACTCTTCATAATTGAAATAAAATTGTCTTTAAATGAGCTGGTTTTGTGCATAACATAGAACACAACCACACCACACCACCACCACTATGTATCTCTCAAATGAAATACAGCAAATTTGGGTATTTGGTGGAACTGAAGATAGAGTAAGAGACTTTTGGTAGCATCCATGCAAGGATGAATCCACATTAATTCATCTATATAATGTTTCTCCTTGATATCATACTCCTACCAAAGCACTTGGGATGCTTATATGTAATCTTAAGCTTGCAAGACAGCCCCAAACAGTCAAATTTCAGATCTTGGGAGCAGGATCTTATCATTCTGAGAATGAGCTTCATCATTTTAGTTACGTGTTAATGGTGTTGCAGCTGGGCTAACATTTCACTGGTGAGACTGCAATCCATAATTAGCGAAACAATTATTTTGCATATTAGGAACGTTTTCTTGGTTCACATAGGGTACAAAAATTGTAGATTAGCAAATTAGTGGAAAATGTCAACAATCTAAGCAGTAACTTGGACACAACAACTTCTCTGGTGCCTGAGGGTCTCTTTAGACGTGAGAGCTCCTCAGAGAGGACATGCAGATTGTCAGGAGTCTGGGTTCTCTCAGAGTCACCGGCAAGAAAGCAGCTTGACACAACCTTGTGTTGTTTCAAGGCTGTTTATTTATCTTATCTTCCAAAATGTTTCAGCCAGCCCAGCACAGGTCCGCTCTGCAAGGCAACCGTTACAGAATTGCCCTTGGGCAGGCTGTGCCAAATTTTTACAACCAAAACTACTTATTCAATATTTACAAATTCTTTCCAATGCCATGCAATCTCTTTACAATGTCCAGTTCTTTCCCCATCCAAACTGTGGCTCCCAGGATGCAACTTCAACATGGAGGGCATGAAGAAGGAGGAGGATGAAGCCCACCACACCCAGGATCCTCCATCTTGACCACATGGCCCTTAATATAAACAATTCAAAAACCTACTTATTATACAATCTAATATTCTAATTTATACTCTACTCACTTTCATATTCATTGCTTCTTCCCCCAGTGTTGGCAAACCTTACCAAGGGCTAAATCCAGCCCCTGAGACTCTTGGACATTACTCAGGGGTCTCAGAGAGGTCTGCTAGGGGGGTTTTTGCATCCCCAGAAGAGCCAGGGAGGTACCCTGGACTCGCACAAAAGAGAGATTTCCATCAACCAGAATATTCAAGGTGGTTATAGTTCTACTAAATTTTTCTACTAGAAATGAGGGGCTGGGACATCTTTTCATTTCCTATATAACTCACAAAGTCTGCCTGACTGCAGTACAGTCTTGGAAGAGGTTCCTCATCCTAAATCATGTCAGTGCTAAGTGTGCTGGAAGATCAAGCACAGACAGCCAAGTCTCGCATCTCACAATTGCGTAAATATTTTCCCCGATCCTCAAAGCCTCACACACCTGACAGTGCCCATCCTTTGTTACAGGGAAAGGCTTTCCTGATGCCCTTTCCCAGACCTTCCAATGAGATTTTGAGACAGCTACAACCTGAAAATGGTGGGCTACTTCCCTGAACTCCAAGAAGAAAGTGATCCAATCCTATCTCCCCAGAGATGCATGGCTGTGTGGATGAGGTGATATCCCAGCTGTGTCCCAAAGGCACACTCAGCCTTAGCATCTTAACTCATGCAAGAACACTCACAGTTCAAGCTCTATGTGCTTAGGCCTGGATCTTTAACTGAGTTACCAGCACGATGATTCAATCACTAAATACAGCCTACCATGCTTACAGCTCTTTATAATATATTATCTCTCTGGCTGATTTGTTAGAAAGCCAGCTAAAGGCAAGGAATCATCCCAAGTGAATCTGGTCCTTCAAAAACCTCTTTAAATGGAGAGACTCAGAGGCTTCTGCTAAGTTCAGTTAATTATGTCTGTTTATTTCCATTTCTAACTTTTAGTCTGCTCCTTTTTGCAAAATAGCCTCCAAAGTTTCATGTGTACTGTGGTTCCCTGTTGATTGAAATGAATACCTAATTAAAATTAAATTAATACTTAATTTAAGAGGCATGATGGCTTTGTTAATGGGATCACTCCACATGCATGGCTAATTTAAGAAATGAAAATTACTTTTATGCTGTTAGCCTTACCAGGGGTTTTTAATTTTCTCAAGACTGAAAAAAACACACCCCTTTTTTTTTTTTTTTTGTTTAGTCACTTAGACATATTTTTTATCTAAGAATATATGCATATATATATATATATATATATATATATATTAGGTTATATATATATAAATCTATATTTATTCCCACAAAAAATTTCTGCTGAATCAGACATTGCAGAACACTTTCAAGGGGAGGAGGAAGAATTTGTGTGTGCATGGGAACCAGAAATAAATGAATTGATAACTTGGAGTAAAAACTGTCACTTAGAGAATGAAACAGTTCAGAATATGTGAAATCTTTGGCACAGTTTGGATATGTACCAAATGTACAGCTACAGACAGTAGCCCAGTCTGAGGTTTCTCCCTTGCCCCGAGATCACCCCAGAGGGACACGAAGGTGGTTCCAACCCTGGTTTTCTCTGAAGCAGCCGAAGAGAGATTGCTGGAGACAGTTTTCTCTTGTTCCAAGGATTGTTTATTGTTTCATATCTCAGGGACGTTTTGCCTGGCCAGCAAGATCTGCTCAGCCTGGTATCCATGGTGGAATCTGCCTGGTGAAGGCAGGGCTTATCTTACATAGTTTAAATTACATGCTACATGTTTACAACAATTTTCCAAAACAGTACAATTTTATTAAATGGTCCAGCCCTGACCACATCCAATCCAAGAGTGCCAACGTGTCACCCAACATGGATGGAGGAAAAGGTGTCCACCCCTCAAATTCTCCATCTTGGCCACATGTCCGTTATCATAAACATTCCAAAAACCCTATTTATCTACATTCTAAAAGTCTAATTTACACTTCACTAATTTTGGTGACCTGTTTCTATTCTCTTTGTGCTGACAACTTCCCTCAGGGGTTAGAATTCGGTGCCTGTGACACCAGGGTCTCACTCAGGAGTCTTTGAGACCCTTGCCCAGGGAGGCCAGAGTTACCCCCTGGGTTCCCACAGACAGAAATTTTATATGGGGGAAAGAAAAAAAAAAACAAACAACCCTGAAAAGTATTTTTTGTGTGTATCATGAACAGTTGGAATCTTGGCAAAGCAATTGCTATCTCCAGTTACTTAAACAAAAAAATTTAAATTGCTATACTTTAATCATAATTACATTTGCTGAAATTACATATTGCATTTTATTGCTTATTGATTGTATTTATTCATTGGGATCCATATTATTTCTTTAAAAAAATTTTAAAAGAAAAGAATATTTACCCCAGTATATTATTTCATTTTAGTGGTTTAGCAAAGACACCATCATGAAAAGTTCAGTGTAAATATACAGAGCACAAATGGACCTGTGCTTTTAAATTACATTTTCCAGGAGTTCAGACAAGCTAACAGGCCAATTGTAGCATTCATAATGATCTCCTGTGTTAATAATTTCAGGAAAAAAATAATTAGCCAGATATTTTTAAAACTTATTCCCAAAGTACAGTGTGACAAGGTAATTTCTAATTTAGAGTAATTAAGATCATTACTGGCCAACATGTTTATGCAGATTTTGTAGCTGCCTGAGGTTAATTTTTCCTGGTAACATATTTCCTCCAATTTTAAAGATGCTTTAAGGATTTTGAGCCCCTTTTCATAGTCATAATCTACTACTCTCATGAGTGTAGGAAAACAAATGAGAGATGGAAGAGAGAGCACAGCAGAAAAAGATATATGACCTAGAATGGAAACTCACAGATATAAAAAAAGGACAGCATATTTAGCTAGAGAGGTCTTTGAAACTATGTAGTTTTGAAAGGCTACCAAGAAATGCAAACAATAGGCTGGTTGTGCACTAGTGAGCAAAATTCTCCTTAGAGATATGACTGCTTAGAGCTGTAACTGCTTAGAACTGTAACAGTATACAAGACTAAACTGTGACAACAATGATGACTTCAATAACTTCAATAAACTACTTGCTCAAACTTCATGACTTCACACTTCAATGCCTTATACATCTCTACTCAGATGCTTTGCCTTCAATAAATGACTCAGACTTCTTTTTACTCAAGCTTTAGCTGTTTACTTGAATTACTTCTACGCCCCTTCCACTATTGAAGTCCCGTCTCTCAGTCCCAGCACATGAGACTCATTCATTTATCTTTGCAGGAGAGTTGGACAACACCTGTGTCTATTTTTATATTTATGTGTTTCATGATGCATTAAATAATTCAGATTGTTCAAGGTAGTTTTGACTAAAGCTATTGAAGATCAGAATGGATCTTGTTTTGCCTGTCCTGCTTTGATATGGAGGCAATATTAGAATCTATGTTCTTTGATAATAAGGTTCTGTAACATGGGCAAAATTCTGTTCAATCAAAACATCAACTTATGTTTCCATTTTATTCCCTGAAAATGTATTTCTTAAGCTGTAAATGACCAAGTCAACCTTCACTGCTTGTATAACTTGCTGTAAGTATCTCAGGTTTTTGAGTATTGCATGGCATTTAGCAATGCATGACAGTGGAGTGCTGTAGCACTTGCTGTATTCCTGTACATGTGTTTGTGCATTTTGCCTGCACTGAGGCAGAGGATAAGGAATTTTAAACTGATTTGCATTTTCCTCATGGACTTTTGGTGGGATGGGGATTGCAGAGGTGGGAAAAAAGATCCAACAGATCAATTTTCCCTTTGGCATTATCTTTACACATGCTGAAGCCACATTACCTTGCATTGCTGCAGGGCTCTAAAGGAAGAGCAATCAAAATCTTTTGATTGACTCAAGAGAAACAAGTTGGCATTTTTACATGTAGAGGGTGCTTCTTGTGCTTTTTATTCTTGCTTCTTTCTATTGAGAGGTTATGTACAGGAATTATTTCTGTTTGTGATCTAGTTTTCCAGTTTCACAGATGCAGCACCTTTGCCAGTACCACATTGACTCATTGCTCTCATTTGGAAATTGCATTACATCAAACACTGGTCATTGTAGTGGGCTTTAAATGCCTCACTCTTCAGCCTCCCATGCACCATCTGATGGCAGAAATTCTCCACTGTCAGTGCTTTCAAGCACTTCACTGACAGTCTGCCAGTGCACTGCAAAGCTTGAAAGCCCAGGGTGACAATATCCTCTTCAACTAAGAACAAAGAAACAACTTTGCAAGAAAATCTGATCCAGACAATATTAATCTTGCATTTCAGCTAAAGGCTTCGTTCTTCCTTTTCACTTTTGAGGCCACTGAGGAAAAAGTACAAAATTAAATATGTTCAAGAAAGAGATGAGGCCAGTGAGACAAAGCAGGTGAGAAAAAATAGCAGGGAAAGGAGCAGAAGCAAATTAAAGAATCTGTTGCAGCTAGCTACATAAGGACAGCAAGGAATGGATTTGCTCTGTCACTGGTACAGCACATGTTCATCTATCAGCATCTGTTTCAGGATGGTCTTGGTCTAGATGACACATTAAAATTCTTCTCTAAGTATTTTTTTCCCTTATTTCTTTCTTCAATTCAAAGAAAATTTAGCTCTAATGCCTAGAGGTATTGGGCAAGTCAACACAAGGAAAATAATTGCCTGAAATCAATTTAGAGTCTGAATAGCATTTTAAAGAAAACATGTTCTATGTGAAATGCTGTCCACATCACAGAGAGAATATGGATGTAGAAGTGTCAGAAGAAACCCATTTTTAAGAAGAATTGGAAAGGGCATAGATGTAAGGGGAAGAGTACTGTGCTCTTGACCAAATTCACAATTACTACAATGTATTTGACAGATTTCTAACCCTTGAATTGAGTAATTCCTATCCATCTCTGAATCATGTTCATTCCAAACTGATTTGGTGCCTGAGGCTTCACGCTGCTGGCTTAATGCTCGACAAAATTCATTGGCAGATCTGGGAGCTATTAGCAGCTCCCTGTTTAATTGCTGCCTTTCATTCTGACTTGTTAAAAACCAGCTGCAGTGACTACAGTTAAAAAAAAAAAAAAAACACAAAAAACCAAAACAAAACAAAAAAGCCAACCAAACAAACAAAAGGAAAGACAACAAGCCAAAGTGTGTGTGGAGGAAGTAAACTCAAATCCAACAGTAACACGGGCTAGTAGCTGCAAATATCAAATGCTGCAGTGACACCAAGAGGTGAAACACCAGTTTTCACCCTGAGAGTACAAGGCTGAGCCTCAGTTTTAGCACTTCTCATTTCTTCCCTCTTCAAACTTTCCTTCCTCTACCACAGCAACCAGTGCCAGTATCAATGTTTGAATATATTTTCAGTAGCTGCATATAGCTTTCTCTACATAAACCATTAACAAAAATCTATCAATCATCAAAAAGGCAAAGACGAAAAAATCCAAATTTTGAAAAGAAAGAGGAAAAAAGATGTGTATTCTCTAATAGGTTCGTCAATTTCTTCTTATAACACGTCAGAAAATTGTGAAAGAATTCATTGAAAGTAAGTGTCTAAATTAAACTGCTTAGGATTTTATATATATATATATATATATATATATATGTATGTATGTTATAGAATCATAGAACATTTTTAGTTGGAAGAGACCTAGTGCAACAAACCCTGCAATGAGCAGGGAATACAATTTTGAAGTGTCTCCTTCTTCTCTCCCATTTTAAAGGTATTAATCCTTTTCTGGCTGAAAGGGCTGCAAGACATTCTGTAATTTAACTAAACTAATTTTATGAAGGGCTTTTCTTCACAGAAACATTGTATTGGGCAGACAGTCAGCAATGTTCAAACACCATACACATGCACAACAGATTTTCCCACCTCTGTAATAATTCTCTAGTACTCTTCAGATTTTCATTCACTCTAAGTTCTTCCAAAATTCAGCTCATCTCAAGGCATTTTTTTCTCTCTCTGTGTTCATACTGGTACAAATAAAACGTTGTCTTTATAGCAACTATGTCATGCCTGATGTAGCCTAATGAAAAATCATTCTTATGACCAGGCCTTACACAGGAAGGATCCAGAGATACATTGCCAAGTAAGAACAAGACTCTACTACATGTTTTAACTCTATAAATCCACTGGAGGTACAGACTTGATATTACTCAGATATTAAATCAAAAACAGAACAGGAACTCAGTAATTTGGAAAGGAGCAAAATGAAACAAATACTTTATAAGTCTTGTTACTGTAAAAACAAACCAATGCAGAGTTATTAATTATAAACACTGTGACATATTAATTCACTTGAATATCTAGAGAATAATAGAAGAAATTCCTGTTTTAATGCACGGGAAATGCAAGACTAGTGACATTGAATTATTAGTCCAAAGGTTCTAATTTATTAAATAAAGTACTAGGAGATATTGATATGTATGTAAATAAATTGCCATGAGAAGTTTTGATTTCTTTTCTTGATATGGGAAATTATTCAGGATGAAAATAAAAGCTGTCAGAGGAATTGTCTTCTGGACAAAAGCCAGTCATTCTACAGAAGCTGACAATAAAATAAAGTGCACACTCCCTTCCATTTCCTGATATATTTATTGGGAAAACTGTCTTGTAGTTTTGTCAAGTTCCTCTTTATGGCAAATGAGTTCATGAACTGCAAATGAAGAAGAATTCAAGTGATAAAATCCCAGCATCTTCAACAAAACTATGTGGCTTTCTCAATCTTATCTTTCTTAAATCTTCACTTCCCCTGCCTGGGGAGCCATCTCATATTTATTCTACAAGAAGGTGACAGACAACATAACAAAGGTCTGGGGAGGCACTCATGACACTGACCTAAGAAGTAGCAAATGTCCAGAAAGAGTCATTTCAGAATCCTGAATAATGGATAATTTCTAACCTATTCCTATGCAGGAAATCTGAATTTTAGAAACTGGAATTCAGGTGAGAAAGTATTCTTAACAAAACTTGCATATATCTATATATACATATACACATACACATACACATATACATACGTACACACACAAAACTAAAGCACTGAATATCTGAGTGTATTTCTGACTAGGCAAGGGCTACAAAGGATAACAGCTTGAAATCATCCTGAAACTGCAGCTTCCAGTTGATTTCTTTAATTGTTCCCAAACAGTGGGAAGAAAAAAACACTGCAGTTGCAGATCTCCACAGCTATAGGACATTCTCAGCCCAGCAGCAGAAATAGAGCAGAACTGCATTGGAAAGCTCATGAGGTCCAAGCTCGAGCTGCTCTTGCTGGACATTGCATGGTGATGATAACAGAGCATAAGGATTTGTAGAAGCTTTTCCAGCCTGATAGTTGTCCTTAGCTTCTCCAGCCCAGTACAATTTGAAGAAATCATCCATTTTCTGATTGGAAAATTGATCATGTTTCAAGGCAAGTCCCTGAGTAGGTTTGTCTGTTTCACTGTAGATAAAGAAGATTTGATTAGAGAGAGTCAGAGGTCAACAAACAGATTGAACAAGACTTAACAAAAGGAGGTTAAGAAAAGGATGTTCACTCTCTTATGTGCCCAGGCAAACATCTATTCTGCATTAAAGGAACTTCTAAGATTTGCTTTAGACACTGCCACGTTGACTTTTAAACCCATTTCCTGATCTTTTCTCGGAAATTATTAAATAGCTTTTATTCTGTTTCTTAAAACTACTAAATTTTAGGGAAAATTATGCATTTTGGTACCTCATATGTCATCACAGAATTAGGAAAAGGATTTTGCTTTAAAATCCTTGTAGGGAAGATAAAGTCATAGAAATTGCAGTTCCTAGTTTTTGCTACAGATGTAGGACACCTTTCAGTGAGTGTTAGTGGGATAATAGCACTAAATAAATGGGAAGACCTTACATAAAATACAGGGGAAAGGTTTCACCTTTGCATGTATACACCTCTGTATGATCATATTTTAGCCTTTGCAGAGGTAATTGCACAAGATACAGAGTTAAGCTGTGAATAAGCTCATGGTCTGTCTCTGAAATGGGTGAAACAACAGAGCACAGCTCAGCACATACACTGAGCACAGCTTTGGAAAATCCAAGTAATAACACAATGTCATTTCAGGTCATCCACTAAAGTGAGGAGGACAAAAGAAAAAATCAGAATGAAAGACTGATTATCCAGATAGAATAGGCAGTAATGTCTGTTTGTTTGTTCCCTGGAAAACCACCACCGGTTTTCAGTCATTTGAAATCATCTTTTCTTGTCCGGAGTTTCCAAGGGTGACTGAACTCAAAACAAGACTAACTGCACTGATGGAGGCACACGGATGTATCTGACAAAGATTTGTCCAAGCAGCACATCCATCATGATCTGGAAGAGGAAGGGGAAGGAATGTAATTTGTCACTGGCAGCAAAATGAAACTTGGGCATCTGTGTTAAACTGTCTGGGAAAGTTAGTGGTCAGTCCAGTGGTTAAGAGCTCCCAGCAGCCACTTTGAAAGTGCCACATGTCCAGGCAGCAGAGTACAGAAATCAGAAGGCATAAGATGTGGATGAGCCTTAACAGCTCCCAGAAGGAAGTACAGGTCCAATAAATGAACTTAATTTGACAGAAGAAGGTCTTGGTTTATCAGGCAGTACAGAACAACTGAAGGTCCTTCTGCAAAGGCCTGATCTAAGCAGGCAGATACAGAAGGAGTAATCTAACAAAAGCCACTCTGATATATATTTTTAAGCAGTGCTTGGGGGTCAAGTATGGAGGAACTCTTGCACATCCCAAGACACATAACTGGTCTGAAGGAGATGATCTTTGCCTGTACAAATTATGATCAAACCCAGCTGCTGTACAGCCAGCCTGGCAGTGTGACAAATACAAATGTATTTATTGTCATATATACACTCCTTACTTTGATTTGAGCAGTGCATCTGGAGAGACAGTAAAAACCAGAGTCTGTAAATGGAACTGCTGCTCAAACCAAATACTGACAAAAGCACCTGATCACCTTCCCAGTGCAAGGGAAAGCATCAGATCTTTTGCAGGACTGGAGAAAACAGTCTATTAGAAAGGTTTCCATGTTTATAAACTAAAGAGAGTTCTGCAACACAGGTTTTAAAGCAGGCAGTGCCAAGACAAATTCTGTCAGGAAAGGGTGTCTTGTCACAATGTTATGCATTAAAGGCTCTTCAAGGGGCAACAAATATGAGTGTTTGGGTTCTGTTTGACAGAAAACAGAAGAAAAAGGCATAGAGGCACTTTGGAGTTATCCAGAATATTCTCAGATAATAACTCATGCAGCTTCAGTTCAAAACTGGGAGTTTAAAGAATATTCAGATTATAGAAATAGTCATAGCATCTGACATCATCACATAGAAATGTATCCAAGCAGCTAGAGAGTATTACTGCAACTACATAGTTTGGCCATAAAACCTCATAAAAAACGGTATTTGAGTAGCATGAAAGTGCACTCTTTTTGATGAAGAATAGTTTATGCTCTATATGCTGTCTCTAAGGGAAGAATATAAATGGAATCTCCAGGACATACATCTAGAATCAATTTTCACAAATAATACTTTTTTATATATCATGTCTTACTAATCTGTCCAGTATCCACTAAGAAATATCACCAAAGCTCCTTAGAGATGCAAAGGGTCAAAATCAAGCTTAAATATAAGGAATAATGCTTAAGTCCCAAAACCAAATCCTACAGCTGTATAAAAATCCCTATATACCAGATTTCTTTGTTAAAAATAGAAAAATATGTATCACACAGAGAACCTGCTATCACTATGTATTAGTCCATTTGTGTGAAACTAGTAAAAGTCCCATCATGAGAAAGTCCAGGGTATGGGATGTCCCTGTAAGAAGAGCACAGAAGAGTGAAGGGCTCTTGTTTAATTTCAAGTGAAGGGTACTGCTGAAAATACAGATATCTTTTGCTCTGTTTTGAATTCAGCAGTGATTTCTCTTCCCAATATGTACAGAAGTTAGAATACACACATGGACCTTTGCAAGATTATTCATGCTTTGTTTTAATTTTGGAAGGTGTATTGGGTGGGAAGGAAATAGTTTGTTGTTTTGGTTTTGGGGTGTTTTTTTTTAACTTTGATGGCTTTTGTTTTCAGGGATTAACCTGCCAGGAAAGGTTATCTTGTGGCCTGTAATTTTGTGCAAAATATTTTCTAAACTTGGGCTGCGATGGATAATGTTACCAAACCTTAAAATTATTATAGTGAGCACTCATGCCATACGTATGTCTCTAAAAACAAACAAACAAGCAGAAACAACAACATTTAAAAAGCTAAAAAAGAAACTAAAAAATGAAACAAAGAATCAGCCAGGAAATTGATAGAAAATTCTTGTCAGGCTGAGCCACCTCACTCCTTGTGCAAATATCACATATCCAAGCACCATGCCTAATGGAAATGGCAAAGAACAAATACAAACATGGTGCTAAGAAAACAGATTTAGTAGGATAGCAGATTTAAGAAACTATTTCCACAGCACTAGTGCCTAAAGTAATTAAACAATCAAAGGATGACTAGATGATGAGAACCAAAACCATTTGGTACTTATAACAGGCTGAAGTTGACAGTTCTCCTCAGTCCTCTGTTCTCTGCTCTGTCTGTGGAGGAGAGTAAGAAAAGATTATGTGATAAAAAGACAAACATAGGAAAATGTCATCCCAGTGGACCTATAATGATCATCATTGATGATCATTATATATATATATATATATATATATATATATATATATATATATATATATGACTGATAACCTAACCTATGCAGGGCAGCATCTATATTTAATTTATAGCAAGGGAATGAACTATATTTCTTAAGTGTATGAACATTTCAGTGAATATCAAAAATATGGCAAAAAATATTCAGCTATCAGACTGAGCTATCATTCACCCAGGCCCAGAGCAGAGCAATGTTTTGGTGAGCACATCATTTCTTGCTAGTTCAGGAACTTAAGTTCTTATTTAGTTCTCAGTTCCATGAAGTGCTTCTCCATGTGAACACTTTCACAATGCAAAATGCATGCAGTAGCTTTCTAGAAAAAAAAAAAAAAACCAAACAAAAAACAACAGTACTTCTTTCAAGAAACACATTATCTCTTAATAACAGAAACTATCCCAAAATCTTCAATGCAACCTGGAAAACTGCTAAAACTACAATCATTGAATAAATTCTTTAAAAACCCCTTGCTTCTACCGGGGCAGATACTGTGTTGAGCATTTAGACTAGAGCCCTCATTACCACAAGGGACATGAAGCACATTGCAATATTCAAAGATGTTTGTCAGCCTTTTATCCAACAGCAACAGCAGAGGGTGGTTTAAATCCAGACTTATAAAGGAGAGAGAAAAATAGAATTTTCATATGGGCAGCTAATGGCAGGACAAGGTGCAATGGTTTTAAATTGAAAAAGGACAGATTTGGATTACATGTTAGAAAGAAATTCTTTCCTGTGAGGGTGGTGAGGCTCTGCCTCACTTTGCCCAGAAAGGCTGTGGCTGCCTCATCCCTGGAAGTGTTCAAGGTCAGGTTGGACAGGGCTTGGAGCAATCTGGGACAGTGGAAAGTGTCCCTGGAAGAAGATGAGCTTTGAGATTCCTTCCAACTCCATTTTGATCCCACAATTCTTAGAAAACCGTCCTGCTGCTATAGTAAAATTATTTATTAGCTAAATCAGATAGGAGGAGGCCATCCTTAGCAAACCTAGGAAATGGAGGGGTGTTTTCCTGTCTTTGTTGGGTCTTGGTGGGATTTTTCTATCAGTGATTGGAGAGATGGGGACATCCAAGTTTGGAACAGAAGCCAATTTTATTGAGTATACCAGGCATTTATATCGGGTTTTACTTGTATGGCACTTATGTGGGGTTTTATTTCTGGTAACAGTTTCCCATTGGTTACACATTCTTCATTGCTAAGATACTTTGTGTCTTTATGCTAATTACTAAAGGTCAGATTAAGAATCAGCATGGATCAGAAAGGATACAAAAGAGGCTCTTTCTAGTCTCAGGTTTATTCCATGGCGATGGTGTGGCAGGAAAGAGGGAGATTCTCTCCGGGAAAGGGGAATTCAGGAAAAGGGAATGGGAGTGGCTTTGGCTGGCAGCCAATGGGATAAGGACACGGGGGGTCTAGGTTCAGAATACTGGAACTCTAGGTGGGCTACAAGGTCACAGGGGAAGGTCACAGGACAGGAAAAAGGACAGGGAACCGGGGACCAGCCGGAAGAGATGGACAGAGGTATGCTGACTCATTTCATTTACCTCATTACAACACTTCATGACATCACATTGCCTGGTAACATTATCTTACCACAAAGTTTCACAACATGTTTCTGGGTCACTCCTTGCCCAGAGAGCATTTATCTGTGTCTGTCTCTCCCATGGTTTCTTCTCCATAAGGCTTAAGACACCAGGCCCCTTTATCAGTTCCACTGTACTTGCACCATATTTTTCCAACTCTGCATAGAAGTAAGGAAAATGAGAAGAAAGGAATAAAATATTGCAGAATTGAAAAAAAGATCTAAAATCAATTCATTTCTCAGCCAGGCCTTCCCTTGATTGCTAAGAATTAGTTAGGTTTGCTTTGGTTGAAACACCATGTTTCAAACTCTCTCTACAGTAGCATCTTTCATCTAAAGAGTGGAATTTTTGAAACACCTGATCTGGTAGAAAACAGCCACGATCCTCTGACTTTCCTTTAACAGCACCTGGCATCCTTCCAGGTATCAGAACTGTGTATGAGAAATGAACAGCGGAATGTGGGCAGACAGAGAAATAGGTAAACCTAATTTTGTTCAGCTAATTTGTAATCATGAGGGAAGCAAGCAGCTCTTGGTGTGCACACCACTGTCTCTGCTTTCCTTTCGTGATTCAGAGTGCTGCTGGGGCATTTCTGGAGGTTGGTTTCATCATGAAAATCCAGCCTGTTGCGCCTGAACAATTCTTACTGAGCCAGGGCTGCTTTTTTCTCTCAGTTTCATCTGTTAAGCAGCAAGCAGAGTCACTGTGAGCATCTGAGAGCTATGACCTGCCCCTCACAGCAAAAGAAAAGGCTCTTTATATTTAATCTCCTTTGTGGCAAGAGAGATGGGACTGAAGCTCAGTGTTGTCAATCATATTTTCACTATAATCATGGTGTTACCAACTATCAGGGATGTACCTGTGTGCACATTTGATGGGCTTTAGGTAATAGTTCCTTGAGTGGTCCAGAAAATTGATTTCTAGTTATTTTCACAGATGAGATGGCAAATCTATAGTGAATACATATTGTTGGAAACAATAAACCAGCTCCAAATTAGGTGGCTGAATGACTTTTTTCCACTTTCACAGCTCAGAGGTGTGGGAGCTCTCTGGACAGAGTTCTAGCTATCCAAAGGAATTTCTCCAGGCAGCTCCTGCTCTGACTAGAACTTGAGAAGTTATATTTGACATTGTCAGTGGATAATCTGGCCTTTTAAGGGATGGTTCTTGCTGCAGCACTGATTTGCTGACACAGAGAAAAGACAGCTGTAAACAGGCAGTAGAAGCTGATACTTCAGAGGCAGAAATAGGTAACTTGGATGATTGTTTGGGTGCAGAAAATATTAATTTTCATCCCTTCTTTGGATCTGAGCTCAGAAGCCTGCCAGAAGAGTAGCATCTTTGTGTAAACAGATTGGTTATTACATAAATAAAAGCAATCAGCATCAGTTACTTTTTCATTGCCTCAGAATTGCTGCCACCCATATAGGGGCACATTCAAACTAAGAAATGGCACAGCCTCTTGTACTTAATGCTTGGGAAAGCAATTATGAGCATCAATGCTCATGAGGATATGCTCTGCAGCCAAAGTTTGACAGAAAGAATCTAGAAAGATCATGAACATGAGGAAATATCTATAAAATACAGTAAACTTTCAGTTGGTGATGACCCACTGCTTGATTTCTTTGCATATAATACCCAGCCCTGTTGAAAAGGGTGGAGCCTTTCAAAGTTTGTATTCTTTGGGGGACTTTTAGAACTATTGGACAGCTATGATTGTTGTTCCCAGGCTGTAACATCATTCATAGGAATTTTTAATTGTTTTATTGGAGGGGAGGAGGAGGGAGAGAAATCCAGAGCAAGTACTCTGACCTTGCTGCAAATATTCATTTATTCAGGCAATGATTTAAATTGTGGGTTACCAGAAAATCTTGCAAAGAAAAGTAAAATATGATCACAAGGAGTCAGAGAAGCAACTGCCCTATCCATAACATTGTGCAGAGTTAAAATCTAGCAAATGAAACACAAATGTTCATCCTCAAAATGGGGGAAAAATCAGGGCATCCCATTCCAGTTGCACTTTGAAACTCCAGATGTTTTTCTATTTCAAATGTCCCCTTAACTGTCAAAGACTTCTGGACACTCCTGCAGATATTTCCAGAAATTAATCCTGCAAAAACTATTACATACCCACAGGCTCCATCGAGCTGAAGGTCAGCCTTCTTTCAGGGTAATGTCCATCAAACACCACCTGTTTATTGCCACCTGAAAGTAAATACTTTACCCTGCCAGTGTGGTGTTTCCTTCACTGTTCAATGAGGGACTCATCTTTTCAGCAGCTTCTCAGCAAATTATGCTAGTACTGGATATGCTGAGTAACTGGAAAATCTCTTCCACTGTCCTGTGTGGGAGTCCAGGGTTTTTCCCTGGCTCCTTTGGGGGTGCAAAAACCCCCCTGGCAGACCCCTCAGAGATCCCTGAGTGCTGCCCAGGAGCTGCAGGGGCTGGATTTGGCTCCTTGGGAGAATCTGCCCACATTGAGAGAAGAGACACAGAAAATAATGATGAGTAGAGTGTAAATTAGAATGTTAGAATGTAGATAAATAGGTTTTCTTGAATGTTTATGATAAGGGACACGTGGCCAAGATGGAGAATTTGGGGGGTGGACACCTTTTCCTCCTTCTTCTCCATGTCATCCATGTTGGGTGACACATTGGCACTCTTGGATTGGTTGGGGTCAGGGCTGGACCATTTAATAAAATTGTATTGTATTGGTAAAATTTTGTAAACATGTAATACGTAGTACTAACTATATAAGATAAGCCCTGCCTTGACCAGGCAGATTCCACCATGGATGCCAGGCTGAGCAGACCACTGCTGGCCAGGCAAAGTGTCCCAGAGATAAGAAACAATAAACTGTCCTTGGAAAAAGAGAAAACCGTCTCCGGCAGTCTGTCTTCGGCAGCTTCGGGAAAAACCAGGTTTTGAACCACATTCGTGTCCCTCTGGGGTGATCTCGGGGCAGAAGAGGAGCCCGAGACTGGGACAGTCCTGCTGGTTCTTGATTGGATTTATCTAAATTTTCCAAAGCATAATTATGGCAATCCTAATGGAACAAGTAAATTGAAAGAGCCAGAAATAAATGGGATCCTGTCACTTTGTGATAAAAGAAGCTTTGGGGACAAGGCCACAGGGTTTGTCTTTTAGGACAAATACGTGAGTAAGTTTGCAAGTTCTCTACATTGTGATGGAGTGTAGGATGGCTTGGAGCAACAGCTGGGTCATTGAAATCCAAACGAGTTCAGCTGGTTGTAAGGAACCCCCTTTAGCTGGCTGCTCACAGACATCTTTCTTGAAATCCTCCTCTGGCCATCATGCAAAACAGAAATCAAAGGAGTTTGAGGGGAGCTGGAAGTCTTCAAAAGAAAGACACACAGACACTATTAAATCCCTTTGAAAAAAATCTCTGATAGAGAATAACTTCTCCCCTTGCTAAAAATAAGCAATCCTCAGTGGAAAGAAGAAATAAACCAGTTTTCACATGCTGCTGAAACAATATTATGTGCATTAATGATTGAATATTAATTGAAATTATGAATGTGTGAATGAGACCAAACCTAAACTCTTAAAAAAATTCTATTCATTCTTTAAAGCAAACCTTTGTAAAATGTCCTTTTCCATTGTAACTTCTCAAGAGTTTTGTGGCATCATACGCATGGTGATGTGGCACCTACCCCAGGACTAACCATGTCACTTATGTAGATTGGAGCTGGATTTCACATTGATGATGTTGATCCAGAAAATTGTAGCTCTGTCACTTTCCAAAAATACCTAATTGATTGTTCTCAGTGGCATGAGCAGCTTCAGAAATAGCAATCTTGAAGCAAAAGTTGAAGAATGTGAGTTCTGTATTATTAACAGATTGTTCAGTGGAAAGCAGATGATCCTACACTCATTCAGCCGGAAGAGCCCTGTGTCTGAGCCGTAGCTAGGGAAGAATCTTCATGGCCAGATGAGAAAAGACTCACACACCAATGTGATGCAGTCTAATCCGTTTATTAGTTGTACAGTGCTTCTTTTATACTTAAACATTGTTGCAACATGTGAGGCCAGCAAACATATCATTGGTTAGTGAGCAGTGTTCACATATTACTTGCTATTTATTGATTGGTTTCATGTGTTTTTACGGCATTTTCTCCACCTCTTGGCTCAAGCAGTCTAGCACCCTGATTTAGTCACGTCTGTTCTACCTATTTGCTGCTTTACTATATTTTCCCTGCATGTCTACCCACTTACTTGCTACTTTAATATACCTTTCTCATCTGCCTGCTGCTGCTGCTCTGATGTTGTAATCTGATACCAGAGGTATAAGGAAAGTCTTACCTGTCCCTCCTGTCCTTATCCTATTGGCAGACAGCCAGAAATCCCCTCCCTGTCCCTTTCCTAGAAAAAGCCAAGACCTGAGATGCGCTTCCTCTTTTGCCCTGCTACCACCATGCAATAAAGAAAAGGCAAAGAGCCACTCTTTTGATCCTCGTACTTGTCTCATATGCTAGACATAGCTACTTCTTATTGATACAATAGCAAGAAGTTACAGTTTGTAGCAGTTGGCGACTCAACTTTGGGGCTTGTGTTAAGAACCCACAGATAGCTGGAATCCCAGTTTCAGGATTTTCCGCTTGTTCGTTCGATCAACTATCTCCGTGCTTGGTAGCTGTGTTTATACAGCCCCAGGCAGGAGGACAGAGCCGGTAGCTTGCTTTAGTGCCCAAGTAAGTCGGCTCGAAGACAGGCAGCTTTCACGAACCACACAACAGCCAGGTCTGCAGGACAGGTAAAGTCCCTCGTGGGAGGCGTGAACCCCAGGATTTGCCCCTAGGAGTGGGGAGGGGGGTTCCCCCATGCAGGCTGGTGGCGGGCGCGGCGCCAGGGCGGGCGAGCAGCCTGGAGCGCCTCCGCAGCAGCCGCGATTTCAGCGGGGCGGCTCCTCCCCAGTTTCCGTGGAAACCGCAAGAAAAACCCGTTCGGAACGCAGCTGCTCACGGCTCAGGCATTGTGCAGTGAGTGGGAAACCCCCCGAAAGCAGTGCGAGGCTGCAGGGTTCCCCCAGGCTCGGCACGGCCGGCGGGACAGAGTCGTGTGTTTGTGTGGGGTGTGCGTGGAAGTGAGAGGCGTTGTGCAGCTCTCTTTGGAACAACAATGGGTGCTGAGTTAACTGCATGTCAAAAGAATGTTTTTTCTCAAATTCAAGGAATTTTGCATGCTGAAAAAATTACAGTTTATAAAAAGCGGTTAAAGTATTTTGTTTTCTGGCTGTTTTCTAAAATTCCAGACTGCAAATTACAAAATAAAAATTCAATTTCATTTTGGGATAATGTGGGAAAATTATTAACATCTAAAGTAGAAAAATCTGACTCTAAAGCTGCTGTGTTTCTTCTAATATTTTTACAAGTACGCAAATGCTTATTAGGAACTGAAAATAAAAGACAGCCACAAACAAATTCTTTAAACCATCCCCTCTCCTCTCCTCCAAAATCCCCTGTCCCTGAAAATAGTGAAAAACCAGAAATACCTCAGGAAAATACTAAGCTCCCCCACCCGCAGCTACCCAAGTTCTGAAACTTTTAAACAGCCTGCTACAGGATTCTCTGTATCCCCGTCTCTTTCCCTCAGTTTACATCAGAATAGTTCGGCAAGAAACTTTCCTTTGTCTCACGGGGGGGACCACGTTTCTAATGGTGGAAAACGTGTTTCGATTTCTTCATCTCTTAACCCCTTCTTCTCCTCAATCCCCTTCCCTGCCCCCTTCCCCCCATACCCTCCTGACCCGTTCCTGCTACCCTGTAACTACACCAACAGGTTTGGCTAGTCGCTTCTTCCCGGCTCAGGTTACAGCTTCTAATCCTTCTGATTACAGCGAGTGCCAGACTGAGTGCCCGGAGGCTACAGACAGTCAAGGAAAAAAAAAATTCGGTTAACAGCAGGGACTCTGTCCCTCCGGAGCGAGAAACTGCATTGCCTCCCAGGCTGATAGATAAAGATACACCTTGCCCTAAAGCTCAAAACTTAGAAAAACTATGTACCCTCAGTTACTCCTGTAGTTTATATGAGTAGAAAAATGCTAATAGAGTTTATCAACCATTGTCTTACCATGATAAGAAAAAATTTGTAAATCACAGAACAATTTTGGTCGTGAGAGTGAAATTTTTAAAGGCATAATGAAAGCAACTTTTACTTCAAATGAATTAGTACCCCATGAATTGAAGGATCTTTTCAGGTGTTTGCTAACTCCTCAGAATATTATTTATGGTTTAATATTTGGAAACATTCTTTAATGGTTCTTTTAACAGAAATTCACCAAAGCCCTGACAATTCCAAAGATTATATTAATGTTAAACAATATGCTTCTGAGAATTTTTTGCAGTGCATACATAGACTTTGCTCACAGGTTGAAAGGCAAGTCCATGATCCAGTAATCCAAGGCCAGCACCATCCAAGCCTGCAGCAGCTGAAGCACCACAAGCGAGGAAGCACCCAGTGTCACCTGAACAGCTGCAGAATGTCACCTGCTTGCAGTGTAAAAAGCAAGGACATTTTGCTAGGGACTACCCTCTTAACAAGAAAAAAAAAAAAAATTAAGAGTAGAAAGCGCCAGCTTGCTTTTAACATTCAGCGCTATGACACAAATGCAGCGAGTACTACTGTGGAAAAAGCCTCTCTCTTAAAAACAAAGGGGGGGATGAGATAAAAGGTGTGGGTATACAAAAGGAATTAAATGTCAAATGTTCTATTAACCAGGTCCAGCAGCCTTGTGGCCGTGTCAGGCTGGAGAATACCAAAAGTTTTCATTTCAAGTCTACTGTCTGGACAATTGTAACAGTGGACCTGTCAAGCAGCGTAGTAGACATGACGGTATTTCACATGGAAATCGAGAGTAAGTATTTGTTTTGAGAGACACAGCACACACCCCCTTAGAAATTGAAATAGCTCCTATGATTATAAAAGGAAAAATATTTTGTCTCATAATATCTTGCAATATTTAGATGATGTATTAGTGTGTGCTCCTAACAACTTAATACTCCAAAACACACTTGACCTAGTGGTTAAAGTTTTAACCTCTGCTGGATTTCAATTGCAGGAAAACAATGTTCAAAAGATGCCACCTTGGAAGTATCTGGGCTTGGAAATTACTGCACAGACTATTGTCCCACAGAAATTGAAAATTATTTATGCATTAGCAGAGAGGCAGGCTCACCACTATCAACCTGAACTGCCTTTCAAATTCATTGTTTTGGGGAAACTTCCATACCTGCATGGTCTAATATTCCAGTGGATTGAGGAGCAGAAAGATTCACTCTTAATCATAGAATGGGTCTTCCTCTCCCACCAAAGATCCAAAACTATTACACGACCACAAGAGCTCATGGCTCAGTTGATTCAAAAGGCAAGAATGAGGCTGCATGAACTAGCTGGTTGTGACTTTGCATGCATCCACCTTCCGGTAAAACTTTCTGAGGAAGGGAGGAACTCTCCTGAGAGGTTAACAAAAGAGATGTTTGAACATCTGCTACAAAGCAATGCCGGCCTCCAGATATCTCTGGATAGCTACAGTGGACAGATACCAGTTCACAGCCCAGTACATAAGTTGTTTAATGAGGAATTCCACCTCATCCCTCGTGAGAAGAGGAGCAGGAGACCGCTCGAGGCACTCACAGTGTTCACAGATGCATCAGGGGCCTCTCATAAGTCGGTGATGACTTGGAGAAATCCCCAGACTCAGCTTTGGGAAGCTGATGTTGAGTTTGTGGAGGGGTCACCCCAAATAGCCGAACTGGCTGCAGTTGTGAGAGCATTTGAGAAGTTCTCAGAGCCTCTTAATCTGGTAACAGATTCAGCTTATGTTGCTGGGGTAGTGTCCAGAGTGGAGCAGGCAGTGCTTAAAGACATTGATAATGAGCAGCTCTTTAGGCTGCTGTCAAAACTAATCTATTTGGTTTCACACAGAGAGCATTCCTTCTATGTGATGCATGTGAGGTCACACACGGATTTGCCAGGTGAGATCACAGAAGGGAACCGTATGGCAGACACCCTTGCAGCTCCAGGAGAAAAGGCTGTGCATGCCAAACAACACCTAGTGCAAGCCTTTTCAGTGCTGGGGATCCCTAGGGAAATCAAAACAGATAATGGCCCAGCATACATATCCAAGGAGTTCCTAGAGTTTATCCAGCAGTGGGGAGTGGAAAATAAAACTGGCATCCTCTACTCCCCCACAGGTCAAGCTGTGATTGAGCGTGCCCACCAGACGCTCAAACAGGTCCTGGATAGACAGAGCAGTTCCACTGTGTGGATGGCTCCACAGCAAAAGCTCTGTAAAGCCCTGTTCAAACCAAAGGTCCCTATGAGCTTGTAACCTGGGGAAGGGGTTATGCGTCCTTATCCACTCCCTCAGGCCCTCGGTGGATCCCCCAAAAGTGGGTGAAACCTTTTGTTCCAAAAAATCCAGCTCCAGCAGAAGAAGGTGAGAAGCAAGTTGCCATTGCTTCAAAAAGAAGACGCCGCCGGAAAGAAGAGGAAAATTCTTCATAAAGAAGGACCTTCCGGCAGACAGAGACTTTTAATGTGTTTTAAAATGTTTTGTTTTTCCTTTTAGAGAAAACCTACCCTCCACTCAACCCCAGAAAGAACCCCTTCAAAATTGTCTTCTTGTTAACAAAAATCAGAAAATTGGTTCAATGAACTGTTTAAAGGCTGGGGGTTCTCAGGGTGGTGGACTTCTATTGTTAAAACAATTTTGTTATTCTTTGTTATTATTTTCCTTGTAATAAGGGCATTCGGGATCCTATATCACTTAGTGTTCAAAGCTATTAATGGTATCATTCCTTCTACCTCTGAAGTCAATCGCATAGAAATACAAAACATAGAACAATCTAATTCTCCCACCAATTACAAATGTTGGTCAAAATCATAATTTCAATCAAAAGAAATTTAATATCCATCCCTCACTTAATTTAACAAAAAACGGTGAGATGTTATAATCTGATACCAGAGGTATAAGGAATGTCTTACCTGTCCCTCCTGTCCTTATCCTATTGGCAGACGGACAAGAACTCCCCTCCCTGACCCTTTCCTAGAAAAGCCAAGACCTGAGATGCGCTTCCTCTTTTGCCCTGCTACCACCATGCAATAAAGAAAAGGCAAAGAGCCACTCTTTTGATCCTTGCTTGTCTCATATGCTAGACCTAGCTCTTCTTATTGATACAATAGGAAGTTACAGTTTGTAGCAGTAAGCCTGGCCATAGCACTCCAGGCTCAGATCTGCTTCCATGGTAACCATGGACATCACAGGCTGGAGTTGATCTCCCAGAACTCTTCCAAGCCAGTGCTTGGATTCTGTGACATCACAGCCTCTGGGGCAGCATGGTGCCTGGCAACTGTCCCCAGCCACCGCCGTGCCCCACAGCCTGGGCTGACCTCGGCGAGGACAGACGCCGAGCTGTGTGGTGGGGCAGCTTCCCCAGAGCACCATGGCCGACCCGTCCCTGGATCCTGCCTTTTACCTGCTGCTGCTCCTGGGCCATTGTCCCGACCCATCCCAGCCATCCTGGGCCGGGCACAGGCCTGTATCTCGAGGAGCTGGAGCTGCAGGACAGGGACCCTGAGCCACCCCTCGTGCATTAACATATCGTGGCTGTCCTGGACTGCCTGCTGGTGCAGCTGCTGGCCACAGCACTGTCCTGGGATGGCATCGCTACAGAGGGCGCTGGAGACGCTGGAGAAGGGTGAGGGATGGGGGGTCGGCAGGAAGATGGCTTGGACCTCTGGGCAGCCCTTTGGCCAAGGCCCCATGAGAGTGGAGCTGAGCCTCTGGCTGGAATCAGGCCAGGGCTGAGCTCAGGGACAGCCCCAGCAGAGGCAGCCAGAGCTCTGCTTGCTGCAGCCTGGCCAGGCCTGGCTCTCTTGCTCAGAGCCCAAAGGCAGCCCAGAGAGGGGG